>NW_007246377.1:129945-148970 GCF_000164805.1 Carlito syrichta | reverse complement strand
ATCCTTCCGCCTCAGCCTTCCAAGTAGCCGGAATTACAGGCATGCACTACCACGCCCGGCTGATTTTTTGATTTATTGTAGAGATGAGGTCTCGCTGCCCAGG
This sequence comes from Carlito syrichta, assembly GCF_000164805.1. Taxonomy (NCBI): domain Eukaryota; kingdom Metazoa; phylum Chordata; class Mammalia; order Primates; family Tarsiidae; genus Carlito; species Carlito syrichta. The sequence continues at coordinate 148,867 of NW_007246377.1, read as the reverse complement.
CAGGTCTCGAACCCACGGGCTCAGGCAATCCACTCACCTCAGCCTCTCAAAGGCACGGGATTACAGGCTGAGCCACCGAGTCCGGCTTACCCACCTTTTAATGGGGTTGTTTGTGGGGTTTTTTGGGGGGGTACATTTAAGTTCCTTGTAGATCCTGGATGTTAGACTTTTGTCAGATATATAGTTTGCAAATAATTTTTCCCATTCTATGGATTGTCTCCCTGTTTTATTGATGGTTTTTTGCTTTGCAGAAGCTTTTCAGCTTAATGAGATACAACTTGTCTATCTTATCTCTTATGGCATGGATATCTGGGACTGGGGTTTTGATCAAGAATTGGTTGCCTACTCTGATTTCTGTAAGGGAGTCACCTGCATTTTTTAAACTTCTTATAGTTTGAGATTTTTTCATTTAGGTCTTTGACCATTTACAGTTGATTTTTGTGTGTGGTGATAAGTAGGGGTTATGTTTCAATCTTCTGCATGTGGTCAGTCAGTTTTCCCAGCATCATTTAATGAATAGATTCTCTTCTCCCCAGTAGTTGTTGGTGGAGGCTTTGTTGAAGATAAGTTGGCTGAGAAATTGAGGTTTTGCTTCCAGAATCTCTATCCTCTTCCATTGGTCTATAACCCTGTTCTTTTATCAATAGCAGGCTTTTTGATTATTGTAGCCTTATAAAAAAGCTTAAAGTCTGGAAGTGTGACACCTGCCACTTTGTTGTTTTTGATAAGGACTGTTTTGGCTATTCGAGGTTGTTTATGTTTCCATATCAATTTCTGTGTTGTCATTTCCAGGTCTGACAAGAATGATGTGGGTATTTAATGGGTATTGCATTGAATCTGTAGATTGTCTCAGGTAGAATGGACATGTTAACAATGTCAATTCTTCCTATCTATGAGCATTAGATATTTTTCCATTTGTTTGTGTCTTCTGGATTTCTTTGAGCAGTCTTTTGTAGTTCTCATTGTTAAGGTCCTTCACATTTCCTTCACACTTCTCTGGTTGGGAAGATGCCGAGGTATTTCATTTTTTTTTTTTTTTTTGGCTATTGTGAATGGGATTGTACTTTTTATTTGGTTCTCTCCCTGTTTGTTGTTGGTGTATAAGAATGTGACGGTCAGCCGGACTCGGTGGCTCAGTCTGTAATCCCGCGCCTTTGGGAGGCTGAGGTGAATGGATTGCCTGAGCCCGCGGGTTTGAGACCCGCTTGGGCAACTTGGCGAGACCTCATCTCTACAATAAATCAAAATGAGCCGGGCGTGGTAGCGTGCACCTGTAGATCCAGCTACTTGGAAGGCTGAGGCGAAAGGATCGCCAGAGCCCATCTGGTCGAGGCTGCAGTGGCCAGGAGCGGCCACTGCACTCCAGTCTGGGTGACAGAGTGAGACTCCAACTCCAACTCCCAAAAAAAAAAAAAAAAAAAAGAATGTGACGGTCTTCTGCACATTTATTTTGTATCCCAAGGCTTTACCAATGTCCATTATCAGTGCAAGGAGGTTTTTGACAGATTTTCTTAGATTTTCTAGGTATAGGGCTATATCATCAGCAAGAAAGAATAATTTAACTTCTTCTATTCTGATTTCCTTCTCTTGTCTAATTGCTATTGCTAGGACTTCCAACAAAATGTTGAACAGGAGGGTGCGAGTGGGCAGCCTTGTCTTTTTCCAGTTTCCAGGGGAAATGCTTCTAGTTTCCATCCATTTAGCAATATGCTGGTTGTGGGTTTATTGTAGATGGAGCTTACTATTTGGAGGTATATTCTTTCTCTGCCTAGGTGTTCAAGGAAGGATTTTTATCAAGAAGGGAAGCTGGATTTTATCAAAGGTTTTTTCTGCATCTAAGAATATAAACATACGGCTCCTATTTTTGCATATGTTGTCATATTTAATTACATTTATGGTCTTGCAGATGCCAAACTAGCTCTGCATCCTGAGAATGAAGCCTACTTGATCATGGTGGATGATTTTTGAGATGTGTTATTGGATCCAATTTGCTAAAATCATGTTGAGAATTTCTGCATCTATGTTCATTAGGGTTATCGGCCTATGGTTCTTCCTTTTTTTGTTGGATTTTACCTAGTTTGAGTATCAGTGTGATGTTTGCTTCATAAAATGATTTGGGGAGAATTCTATCTTTCTCAATTGTCAGGATATTTTCAGTGGGAATGGTATCAGCTCTTCCTTGTAGGTTTTGTAGAATTTCGTTGGAAAGCCATCTGGTCCAGGGCTTTTTTTTATAGGCAGTTTTCTTATAGTGGTGCCAATTTCCTGGGTTGTTATTTGTCTATTTAGTGTCCAATGTCTTCTTGTTTCACTTTTGGGAGGTTGTGTGATGTCAGAATATCCTCCATTTTATTTAGGTTATAAAGTTTCTTCCCATACAGGTATGCAGAGTAGACTCTGATTACTTTTTGTGTTTCTACAAGGTCAATTGTGATTAGATTTCTTGCATTTTGTATTGTGTTTATGTAGGTTTTTTCTCTCTTTTTCTTGATCATTCTGATTATGAATCTATGGAACTTGTTTATTCTTTCAAAGAACTAACTTTTCAGTTTGTTGATGATTTCTGTATTTTTGTCTTCTATGTCCCGTATTTGGGCTTTTACTTTGGCTATCAGGATTCTTCTGCTAAAGTTAGGGTTTTGGTGGTCTTGTCTTTTCACTCCCTTAGGTGATTTGTTAGGCTATTAACTTGTGATCTTCCATTTTCTTGATGTATGTTCGTACATATATAAATTCCCCTCTTAGAACTGTTTTCATGACATCCCAGGGTAAGTGTTTCTTCAGTTTCATTTGTCTCCAGGAACCTTTTAATTTCTGGAAATTTCTGTTTTTGTTTCTGATCCAGTAATCATTCAGCATCATGCTGTTTAGCTTCCATTTCTTTGTGGATTTGGGGGGAATTTGTTGGTATTGATATTTATTTGCATTCCACTGTGGTCTGAGAAAGTGCATAGCAGTATTTTGATCTTATGAAGTTTGTTTTATGCTCGATGTATGACTGAAGATGTGATCGATCTTGGAGCATGTTCCATGTGGTGATGAGTAGAATGTATTTTCTGTGGATGGTTGGTGGGTGAAGTGTTCTATAGTTATCCATTGAGTTCATTTGGTGAAGTGTCACGTTGAGATTCTGGATCTCTTTGTTGATTCTTTTGCCTCAGTGATCTATCAAGGGCTGTTAGTGGGGAATTTAAGTCCCTAGCTCTAATAGTGTTAGAGTCAATATCTTTTTTTAGTTTGATTACTAGTTGTTTTATAAACACTGGTGCTCCTCTGTTGGGTGCCTATATGTTTAGGATGGATATTTCTTGTTGATGGATTGAGCCTTTTATCATTATATAATGCCCTTTCATATCTTTTAAAATTTTTCATAGCTAAAGGTTGTTTTGTCTAACAGTAAGGTTGCAATTCCTCATACCTCATCAACAAGGGCACCTGCATGATCAATGTTTATATACTTAACCTTGAAATGGACCCCACATCTTTATAATAAAAATAAAAAGATTGTAACTCCTGCCTTCTTTTGTGCTCCATTCACCTGGAAATTTGTTTTTTGAAACAATTTGAATCTATGTGCATCCCATTTTGTGAGATGAGTTTCCTGGATGCAGCAAGTAATTGAGTCATGTTTTTTATGCAGTTTGCCACTCTGTGTCTTTTCAGTGGTGTTTTTAGTCCTTTCGCATTCAGACTGATTATTGAAATGTGATTGTTTATCCCCATCATAAGGTTCTTATACAGTTTTCTCTTTGTTTTTTTCTTTCTTTCAACTTTTGGTTTGACGTTTGTGTATGTTTTCAAGTTTGCAGTCATGATGTATTCTCTGTTGCTTCTGTCTTCTGTGTTCTCCTGTTCTCTTGGGAAGTGTGTGGACATTTTTTTTTTTTCTTCTGCACTTAATACCCTTTTACGCATCTTCTGTAGAGCCGGTCTGGAAGCTGCATAATCTCTTAGGGATTGGATGTCTGGGAAGAATATTAATTCTCCATTGCTGATGAAGCTGAGTTTTGTTGGGTAGGAAATTGTTGGTTGAAATTGTTTATCTTTGAGGACTTTGAATATTGAACTACAGTCCCTTCTAGCTTACAGTGTTTCTGCTGATATGTCTACCTTTCTCTCTTGCTGCCTTTAGAAATTTTTCTTTTGTGCCTACTTTGTATAAGTGAATTACTATGTGTCTAGGGGTTGGTCATCTCATTTGATGTCTTGTGGGGTTTTATGTACCTCTTGTGTTTGGATGGTCATATATCTGTTGAGAAGGGGAAAGTTTTATTGGATAACCTCCTGGAATAATTCCTCCAATGTGTTACCTATTTCCCTTTCTTCTGGGAAATCAGGCATTGCTTCAGTCTCTTGATATAATTACACATCTCTTGGAGACTTTATTCTTTCTGAGTTTTCTTTTTTATGGTTTTTACAGATCAGGCTAATTCCATGTTTTTGTCTTCAAGTTCTGAAATTGTTTCTTCTCTTTGATTAATTCTGCTTTGTAACTTGTCATCTTTTTATTTCCTGAATGAAAATTTTTATGGACAAAATCTCTGTTACAAGTTCTTCAGTGTTGTTCTTTGTGTTTCTTCAGTCTTATCACTCTTCCCATCTATTCTCTAATCCCTGTTATAGACTGAGGCCAATTGGTGATGACTTCCATTGTTTGGGCTCTGAGGTCTGATTTTTCAGGCATTATCTCCTTGTTACACTGAGAATTACTGGTATTCTTCCATTCATTTTTTCCTAACTTGTGACAGACCTTTCTTTTCTCTTTAGTTCTTTTATTCAGTGGCAGTGGGAGAGGTTTTCACTTCTGATGTTTGCTCAGCCCTCTATTCTTCCCTGATCAGGGCTCTGAATTTACTCTATTTTGAAACTAGGCTGTGGATGGGAAGCTTTGCCGTGTATTGTAGTTTTGAGAGTAGAATAAGGTAGAGGATGGGGAGCTAGGACTCAGCAACTACTTGCAAATCATAATGATTGTGGTATGGGCTCCCTGAGACCCACTCCTCACCACTACTCTATATGATGATGCAGTGGGTACGTGTGTGTACCCCCTGAATCCAAGATACAACAACAGCAATAAGGAGAACAAAGAAAAGTAGAATGAAATAAGATGGAAAAAAATAAAAACAAATGCATAAGCTTTAAAAGCAAAGAAAACAAAAGCAGAAACCAAAACAAAAAAAGAAAGAAACACACATACACACACACACACATACACACTCACACACTCAATTTATAACCCAATCAAACCAGAAAAAACAAACAAAAGAAAAAAGGAAATCGAACACACATGGGCCCACACACAACACAAAAGAGAAAATAGAAAAAAAAAAAAGGAATTCAAATCAAACCTTCACTACATTTACACACACATTAACTAAAAAAAGAGAAGGACAAAAACAAGCAAAACAAACAAACTGGAAGATGAGCACTCAATCATTCACATACACACACAAATAGAAAATTAAAAATGAAAACAGACAGAAAGAAAAAAAAGAAGAAAGAAAAAACAAAAAAAGGTAGGAGGACTCCAATTCGAATTCCCACATATACATTCATGCACAAAGAAAAAAAAAAGAATGAAACAGAGACACAAACAAAAAAGTCAAAAATTGAAAACAGCATGCCCTCTTGTGGCAGGTCCTGTAATTGTTCCTCCCACTTACTCACAAGTAAGCCTCTCTACTGTCTCCTGCAGACTGTGGCTTCATTCACAATCTCACCAATGTCACCCTGGGGAAGGAAAAGAAGGTAGTGGGGGGTGGTTGGGGCTTAAGTTCTCCCCCACCCCACTGTCGTATGATCAGTAGTATCTCCTCCATTGGGGAAGTGCTGGATTGTCTCTTCCCCAGGTGCTGGGAGGGGGCACCCACCCTGGCTTATCCTGAAGTCTATGGCAGCTGACATCCAGACTCCACCTGGGTTCCTCCCTCTTAGTCATACTCCAGCTGTTTGGGTCTGTGGAAGATTTCAGGGGAGAAGGAGATTGGGTCAGCCCCATACTCACTGCAGATCTCTTTGGAGATCTTCCTCATCCTTTTCTTTTCTGGTCACACAGATTGTCCCATGGCTGAATCAGAGTAGAGGGTGTAGCGCCTCAGACTCAGCACTTGTCCTGTCTCTCCAGAGTTTGTGCTTCCAGGATATTCCCTCTGGGTCATGATCAAACCTTGAGTAGTTAACCTGCCATCACTGCAATCAAGTCTGTGGGTACATGGTGAGCAACCCAGAGCACTTCCTTGACCAGTTTTCAAGATGGTGGCAGGGTGCCTGTTTCTTATTCTCCAGTGGGCCTCTGGCTCTGGGTTCCCTTGCCGTGCTCCCTCAGCAGCCTTTGCTGCCAGTGTCTGACCAGGCACTGCAGTGGTGAGGCAGAGCCTGGAGGTAGCAGTCACTCCCAGCAGCATCTTTCTGGGAAGATCTTTGCTGATTTTTTTTTTTTAATGGCACTCAGCTTCTGTGCTCAGGCAGTACCAGGATCCAACAGAGCAACAGCAGCACCAGCTGCTTCACTAGAAGAGTACTGGCCACTTGCTACCAACTCACAAACCCATTTACTCACGAACACATTTGCGAAATTTTCCATAGATTCCCTCATTCACACTGGGACTCACATAGTCCAGCTGGCTCCACCACCATCTTTCCAGCAGTCCCCAGAGTGTATTTTCTAAAACCAAGTTTAGTTGTCATGTCTTTCTAGTCTCAGTCTTAGCAGTTCTTCAACATTTTCTTGATGTTTTCTTAATGTTCAGGTCCCACTTATGAGTGGGAACATTCACTATTCTGTTCTTTGCTTTTGTAATAGATCACTGTGATGGTCTTCAACTCCATTCCATTATTTTGTTCTTCTTTATGGCTGTGTAATACTCCACCTTGTGTATGTACCACATTTTCTTTATTCAGTCCACTTTTGATGGGTAATAGGGTGGGTCCCATGTTTTTGATATTGTGACTAGTGTAGCTACAATCATGTATGTGCAGGTATCTTTTTTTGTAGAATGAATAATGTTCCTCTGGGAATATTCCAGGAGAGGGGTTGTTGGATCTTAAGGAAGGTGAATTTTTAGTTCTTTCAGGATTTGTCACACTGCTTTCCATAGAAATTGAACTAGCCTGCACTCCCAACAACAGTGTAAAAGTGTTTCCTTTTCTCTGCACCCTGACCAGCATCTATTGTTTTTTTTTATTTATAGATGAGGGATATTCTTACTGGAGTTAGGTGATATCTCATTGTTTTAATTTACATTTCTCTTTTGTCCTTTGCCTACTTTTTAATAGAATTGTTGATGTTGTTTTTCCTTTCAGTTCATTTGAGTTTCTAGTAGATCCTAGATGTTAGGCCTGTGTCAGATACACAATTAGCAAATCATTTTTCCCTTTCTGTGGCTTGTCTCCCCACTCCCTTTATGGTTTATTTTGCTGCACAAAAGCTTTTTGGAAATGATGAGCTCCCACTTGTCTATCTTTTATGGCATTCATTTTTGGGGATTTGACCAAGAATGGGTTGCCTATTCCAATGTGTATAAGTGCTTCCTATCTTTTTTCTAGGATTCTTATAGTTTGAGGTTTTACATTTAGGTCTTTGATTCATTTAGAGTTGATTTTTGTATATGGCAACAGGGAGGGGTCTTGTTTCATTGTTCTGCATGTGGTCAGCCAGTTTTCCCAGCACCTTTTGCTAAAAATTGTCTCCTTTCTCCAGTGGATGTTATTGATGGCTTTACTGAAGATGAGTTTGTTGAGAAATCATGTATTTCATTGCATAATTTCTGTCCTGTTTCATTGGTCCATGTGTCTATTCTTGAACCAGTAACAGACTGTTTTGGTGACTGTAGTCTTGCAGTAAAGTTTAAAGCCTGGAAGTGTGATATGTCCTACCTTGTTCCTTTTGGTGAGGATTGTTTTTGCTATTCATGTTCTTTTTTGTTTTCACATGAATTTCTGTATTGTCTTTTCCAGGTCTGAAAAAAATGATGTTGGTAATTTGATGGGTATTGCATTGACTCATAGATTACCTTAGGTAGGATGCACATCTTGACAATATTGATGTTTCCAATTCATGAACATGGAATATATTTCCATTTGTCTGTGTCATCCTTGATTTCACTGGGCAGTGTTTTTTCGTTCTTATTGTAAAGTTCTTTCACTTCTCTAGTTAGGTGGAGGCCAAGGTATTTCATTTTTTGTGGCTATTGTGAATGAAATTGTACTTTTTATTTGGCACTCTGCTTGTTGCTGGTGTATAGAAGTGCAGCTGTCTTTTCCATGTTGATTTTGTACCCAAGACTTTACAGAAGTTGATAATCAGTGTGAAGAGACTTTTGCCAAATTCCCTAGGGTTTTCAAGATATAGGACCACATCATCCACCAAGAGGACTAGCTTGACTTTCTCTTTTTCTGTTCGAATACCCGTGATTTCCTTATCTTGCCTGATTGCTCTGACAAGGACTTTCAAGGTTATATTTAACAGGAGGGGGAAGAGTTGGCATCCTTATCTAGTTTCCATTCTCAGGGGGAATGTTTCCAATTTCTGCCCACTGAGCAAAATGTTGGCTGTAGGTTTAATCATAGATGACTCTTACTCTTTTGATCAGTATTTTTTCTCTGCCTAGGTGCTCAAGTTTTTATCAAGAAAGGATGCTAGATTTTGTTGAATGCTTTTTTTTCTGTGTCTAATTATATAATCATGTGGTTCTTGGTTTTACATCTGTTGATGTGCTAAATTACATTTATGGTTTTGTAAATGTTGAACCAGCCCTACATTCCAGGAATGAAGCCCATTTGGTCATGGTAGATGATCCTTGAGATGTGTTGCTAGATCTTATTTGCTAGAATCTTTTTAGGACTTTTGCATCTATGTTCATCAAGGGGATTGACTTTAATTCTTTCTTTATTGGGTCTTTGCCAAGTTTGGGTATAGGTATGATGATGCCTTCATAAAATGAGTTGGGGAGCATTCCATCTTTCTCGATTGCCTGGAAATCTTTCAGTAAGGTTGATATCAGCTCCTCTTCGTATGTCTCATAGAATTCAGCTGGGGCGCTATCAGGTCCAGGCCTTTTTTTGGTAGGTAGGTTTCTTATGACTGAGTTGATTTCCTGGATTTTTATTGGTCTATTTGGTGTTTCAATTTCTTCTTCTTTCAAACTTTAGAGGGTGTGTAATGTCAGAAAGTGCTTTATTTCCTTCCAGTTTTCTAGTTTATTTGCATGCAGGTTTTTATTGTGATATCTGATAATTTTTTGAATTTCTTCAGAGTCAGTTGTGACTTCACCTTTTGTGTTTCTAATTGTGTTTATCTGGGCTTTCCCTCTCTTTTTTTGTAGTTAGTCTGGCCAGAGGACCATCAATCTATTTATCATTTCAAAGAACAAGCTTTTGGGCTTCCTGATCTTTTTATAATATTTTTGTCTTCTATGACCTGTAACTCTGATTTTATCTTGGTGATCTAAATTTTTCTGCTGGGATTAGCATTTAGGTGACATTGCCTTTCTAGCTCCTTTAGATGTGATCTTTCTGTTTTCTTGATTTGTGCATGCAGTGCAATGAATTTTCCTCTTAACACTGCTTTCATGGTGTCCTGGAGATTCTGATAAGATATGTATTTCTTTTTGTTTGTTTTCAGGAGTCTTTTTCAGTCTTTATTCCATCTTTATTTTGAGTCCACTGTGATCTGAGAAGATGAATGTTATTATTTCTATCTTCTGAAATGCACTTATTTGATTTATCCCCAAGAACATGATCAATCTTAGAGTATGTTCCATGTGCTGATGAGTAGAATGTGTACACTGTAGTTGTTTGGTGAAGTCCATTTGATGAGCATTGAGTTGAGGTTCCAGATCCTCTTGTGGGCTTTTTGTCTCAATAATCTATTTAAAGCTGTTATTGATATGTTTGGGGCTCCTACCTTGACTGTATGAGATCAATGTCCTCTTTTAGTTTGCTTTGTAGTTGTCTCATAAAACCTGGTGCTTCTGTATTGAGTGCATATATGTTTATGATGAATATTTCTTGCTGATAGATTGAGTCTTTTATCATTATGTAGTGTCCTTCCATGTCCTTTTTAATTCCTGCTGACTTGAAGACTGCTTTGTCAGATATTAGAATAGCTATGCCTAATCTCTTCTGTTTTCCATATACCTGAAAGGTCATTTTCCAGCCTCCAATCTTGCATCTGTGTGTTTGTCTTTTGCAGTGAGATGAGTTCCCTGGAGGCAGCTGATTGTTGGATTATGTTTTTTGGTTTTGTTTTTTTTTCTCTATTTTTAATCCAGTTTTCCACTCTGTTTCTTTAGTAGTGCATTTAGTCCATTCATATTCAAGTTGATTATTGAAATGTGAAAATTTATTCCTGTTATAGTACTCCTATGGAGTTGCTTTGTTTACTTAAAACCTTGCATTTATATATTTATGTATTTTTATTTTGGAGTGCTTGGCTAATTCTGTTTGCCTGTACTTTTGTTCTATCCTTGGCTATTCTTTTGTTGTGTGTGCTCAACACTTTTCCTAAGTGTCGCCTGAAAAGCTTGGTCTGGAGGGCAGGACACTCTCTTTGGGATTAGATGTCTGAGAGAAATTTTAATTCTTCATTATTGATGAAGCTTAACTTGACTGAGTAGGAAATTCTTGGTTGGAATTACTTATCTTTAAGGTCATTAAAAATTGGACTCCAATCCTTTCTGGTTTCTATTTCTGCAGATAAATCTGGAGCTATTCTGATGGGTTTTCCCCAGTAAGTGGTCTGGACTTTCTCTCTTGTTGCTTTTAGAATTTTTATAAGAAAGGAATTGGCAGTAGCTGAAAACTGCCATGTGAAGGGGTGTGCACATAACATTAATAAGGGTACCAAATCTCAAACCAGGCAAGGTGGGAACTAAAGGGAGGCCCAAACTTTACCTGTATGACAACCACTTGTATACCTAATGCTGAATTACACTCTACATCTTTAAAATTATATATAATTTTAAAAATTTCATTCTTACCTTTGGATGTAATTTACCAAGTGTCTTGGTGATGATCTTCTTATCTAAGGGTTCTCTGAGTCTCTTGCACTTGACTGTGCATCTCTCTAGCAAGATATGGGAAAGTTCTCTTGAATGATCTCATGGACTAATTATTCCACGGTGTTTTAATTTTTTCTTTCTGCTTCAGGGATACAATCAGGCATAGGTTTGGCTTTTTGAAAAAGTCACACAGCTCTCAGATGCTTTCTTCCTTCTTTTTGAGTTTTTTTCTTTCTGTTTTTAACAATCTATGTTAATTACATATTTTGTTCTTCAAATTCTGAAATTCTTTCCTCTGCATGGTTGAACTTATTCCCAATACCTGTTACTCTGTTGTTGATTTTGAGGATGGAACTCTATTTCTATCTTTGCAGAGTAAGCTTTTTTGAAGTTAACCAATTCTGTTTTAACTTTATTTATTATTTCTTTAAATTTTGAGTTTTGTTTCATGTTTCTCTTGGTTTCTGTTGATTTGTGCCATCTGTTTTCTGATTTCAGTGGCTGTTAGTTGGACCAGGTCTCTCTGGGAGGTTTCCATTGTTGTGCACTGGTGTCTGCTTTTCCATGCACTGTCTCTTTAAAATTTTAAGAGTTGCTTGGTTTTCTTCTTTCTTAATTTGAGAATTCTTTTCACTCAATGAAAGAGGTAGGAGCTCTACTTTGTAGCAGGGTCTTTTTACTGTAACTTTTTTTTTCTCCGCTGGTAAACTGGAAGGGCTAGACTCTTGCCCCCTCTGCATGTGATTGATACCCAGCAACAGGGAGGAGTGAGTGGTGAATCAACTCAATGCAACCCAGAATCACTTGTCTCTTTCTTTGTCTCAGAGTTATCTCAGCTCCTAAACATGTCCAGCCTGTGATGGGGAGAGGGAACACCCGGATTTCCATGCCTGCCCTCTTGTTCACTGTGTATTCAAGGAGTTCCCTGCTGGTTGCTGGTAGTTTCACACTTCCAAACATTTTCAGGGTTCCTCCTTTAATTGGTGGCTGGATCCCACACTCTCTCTGCCCTGCCCTGCAAGAATGTTGCCAGTCTGCTGTCCTACTAGGTTCCAACGGTAGGTATTTTAATCAGATTCACCCCACTGATGGCTTTCCCCTATGCAGGACTTGTTCCCTGTTCTACCTGGGCTCTGGCACCCACCACTTTGTCCTGCCCAGGCCTTCTCCTACATGAAATTGACATTTCCTACACTGCTGGCAGGAAGCAAACAGATTCAGAGTCCCTTATATTCACTCACCTCTCTCCTTCTCTGACAGATGCCTCTTTCTTGGGCAGATCTCTCTTTCCTTGTGAAGGGCCTCTGGTGCAGGGTAAGGGTTGAGGTGCCTGGAATTTCACACCTGCCTGCTACGGCTTTCTGGAGTCTGTACACTCAGAGAGACCTTCACTGGGTTCAAGGTGATTTACCTGTCCAAAAGTACTCTGGGTGACTTCATCAGTAAAGTTGGAATCCTTACTTTCTATCTTGTTATGTGAGAGTGTCACAAATCTGCTGCTCCCAGTGGCCATCTGGCTTCTCCTTTCATAAGTATTAAGCTACATTGTAGAGAACTACTTTAAGACTGAAAGGCTTTCACCAAATTTTCACTCAAAATTTTATTAGTGACTTATTAAATATGGATCTGTTTTTAAAAACATTGAAGAAAAAGTTGATTACTGTGGTTGCCTATATTTTCTTTTTCTCTTTGATCTTTGGGTACTTGTTGAATATTTTGCTAGGTTTTATGTAATGCTGTAATGGAAGAGTTAGTTTGCCGAAATCATGGTTAATTTTGGAATTTATAAAATAATTTTCTTGCTGAGATCCAACTTGTTTTTAATAATAATTTTAAGCATGTACTAAGTTAAATTTATTTTTTATTTTGTAAAATAACTAAAAAATATTAGTTTGGGAATCCAAAATAATGTATCTTTGATGGACTACATCATTTAAGTAACAATTCAGATTATCTGTGAATCTTGGGTTCTGTCTTGTGCCAAGTTTTATTGTCCCTTTTATTTATCATTTGTTCAGAAATTCATTAAGAGCAAATCATAAGATTTCTCAAATAATATATAGCATGATGTGAGAATTATCACAGAAACAGAAAACTGAATACCATAAATTTGCCTTAACAAGCAGGAGCTAAACACTGTATGCACATGGGCACAAGGATGGGAATGACAGACACTGGGGCATTCCTAAATGGGGAATAAAGAGAAGGGCCAAAGGGCGGAAAAACTGCCCATTGGGTACCATGTCTGCCACCTGGGTGATGGGCTCAATAGAAGCCTAACCCTTACATCATGCAGTATTTCTATTTAACAAACCTACATAAGTACCTCCAAGTCAAAATAGAAATTAAAAAGAAGAATGAACAGTTTTAATTAGGACCCTTTACATTATAGATCTTACTTATTCAAGTATTATAATTTTGATATCAAACATAAGCTTTTTTAGCCTGATTCCTTAGCTGTAAAATAAATATAATAACAAGAAATAACAATATAAGCCTGTATTGCGTATTAAAGGAAATTATGCTTTTGAAGTTCTTAGTGTGGGATTTGGCTATCTTCTTTCTTTTTTATTATTTTTTCTCTTTTAATTTTAATTTTGAAATTGTGGGGTACAATTCAGGGTTAGGTATACAAATGTTCCTTGTGCAGGTACCCTTATTGATGAGGTATGCTCCCTCCTTCCCCACGTGGATATCGACTACTTTCAATCCCAACTCCCCACTCCATACCCCCTCCCCACAGTTTTCCGCAACTTTCAATCCCTTCCCTACAGTAATACGGTAGTTGTTCAAGGTTCACTTATGAGTGAGAACATGTGGTACTCAGCTCTTTGTTTCTGTGAGAAATCACTCAGTATTATAAACTCTAATTCCATCCAGGTTGCTGCAAAGTTCATGATTTTGTTCTTCTTTATGACTGGGTAATATTCCATTGTATATATGTACCACATTTTTTTATCCAGTCCTCCTTTGATGGGCAGCACAGTTGGTTCCATGTTGTTGCTATTGTAAACAATGCTGCGATAAACATACTTCTGCAGGTATCTTTGTAAATCATCCCTGTTTTGGAAATATGCTTTTGGGAATAGTGATAGATTTGAAAACCAAGGAGTTCTCCACACATGAAATGCTGAGATAAATTTTTAAATGCACAGTAATTAGAGGAATATTATTGAGACTTCAGCTTTTTCTTATAATAGTAAAATTCACGTTTTCTGTGAATCTACCCAATTTGAGTTTTTGCTTTACTTGTTCAATTCTCACAGTTTTGTGTTATTATTTTACATTTTATTGTGGTTGTATCATCCCCTTCCCTTTAATACATGTTTTTTTGCACATCTGTTCTTATCCGAGTAATTCTGGTAGATCTGAGAACACAGATGGTCTTCATGATGAAGCATAAAAATGAGATTCCATATCAAGTTAAATATTTTTATACATTTTATACAGGTTTTCTTTAAAAATTTTAAATAAAATCAGGTTTTTATACAAACTAAATTGTTTTCTATAAACATAGCCTATGTAATTCAAACTTGATGAATATTTCAATTATTTGAGGAAGAAAAATCACTGGTCTTTCAGAGTCATTCTCATTTACAGAATTTCTTTGAATAGACAATACAAGGATTTACTTTACAGAACACTAAAAGCAACTGAAGAAATAAATAAAACTAAGCCCTAATCCCTTTTCCTTGTCCTAATTTTTCTCCTCTAAATAATGGGCACCTTCTATCTGAAAACCAGGAAAGAGGTAAGGGAGAAAATGACACAAGGAGATTAAAGGAAAAGAAAAAGCACATATGAAGACATTCTACTTTAAGCATTCTACTTTAAATGAGAATCAGTCTTTCAACTGTTTTACAACATTTAAGTCTCCAAATATTCAACAACTTGAATTTAATAAGCTCATATGTATATTCAATTTAAAATTAATTGCTTTTCACTTTGTAGTAAAGATAATTAGAGCTACTTGTCCTTTATAACAGTAATCTTCGTATTTTAAAGATACTTATCTACATGAATTTGTATTTTATTATTTCTTCAAAGGAAAGAATCCTTAACATTAATCATCTAGTCTTCATGATAAAGTAGTACTACAGTGTTTCTTTTTCCATAGCTTTATGATAAAGTCTGGTAACGTAAGTCTTCTAGCTTAGTTCTTCTTCAGGATCATCTTTTCTGTTTGGGGCTCTGTTCAATTTCAAATAAATTTTGAAATCAACTTATAAATTTTCATATCTATAGATGAAGTGGGTAAAATTGACATCATCTTACACGGCCTGTGAATCTATTGACATAGATTGTCTCTTTGTTTACTTAGTTATTTAACAAACACTCAAAATATGATCTAACATTTCCCTCATAAGTACTTTATCCCAACCTTAACATTCACAGGAAGGAAATTGAGTTTTAAAGTATCTATGCAAACCGGGCTCAGTGGCTCAGTCCGTAATCCCGCGCCTTTGGGAGGCTGAGGTGAGTGGATTGCTGGGCCCGCGGGTTCGAGACCCACCTGGGCAGCGAGACCTCATCTCTACAATAAATCAAAAAATCAGCCGGGCGTGGTAGCACATGCCTGTAATTCTGGCTACTCGGAAGGCTGAGGCGGAAGGATCCCGGAGCCCAGCAGGAGAGGCTGCGGTGGCCGGAAGCGGCCACTGCACTCCAGTCTGGGTAACCGAGTGAGACTCCAACTCAAAAAAAAAAATCTATGCAAAGAAGCAAGATCCAAAATGTTGAATAAGACACAGAGATAAGACCCAATTTCAGTCTCATAATTTCTGGTTGACTGGGTCTCTCAGGCACACTACAAATGAATTACTAGTATTATCTGTTATATATAATTAATACTCATCATGCACTAATTCTTTTTTTGCAAATTATCCTACTTGTCAAAATTTATTTGTAACGACAAAATCAATACTTGTGATGCTTTTGTGTTTTTTTGCAGGCATGCTCAGAGTGTTGAAAAATTTGTCACCAGATGCACACATATCTACCTAAAGTCAAACAAGATCACACTCTGCCACCTTGTTTTAGTTCCCATACACGAAACAATTTTATTTTGCAGTCTACTTAGTTTCATACATTTAGCATTTTTGTGGAGGGTTTTTGTTGGTAATTTTCCTATGTAAAATTGTCCCTTAATGTGGTGCTGGCATGCTAGCTAGCACTCCTAAGCACAAGAAGACTTTGGTTTGCTTTATGGAGAAAATGAGTGTGTTAGATAATCTTAGTTCAAATAGTGAGTTAAATGTTAATAAATCAAAAATTAAAAGGTGTATTTAAACAAAAACAGCAAGATTGTATATTGATCAGTTGCTGAGAACCAAAGTTTGTAGGAACCTGCAAAATTAGTTGTTATATGTAACCAGAGGTTTGCACAAGTAAAGTCTTGAATTTCTCCTAAGAGCAATGGTTCAGTGTTCAATGTTAATGATAACTTTAAGAACATAACTAACACAAAATTTGAGATAATCAACTGTATTTATATGGAAGAGTAAATTCAATGATGCTGTGGGGAAATGTTGAAAGTAAGATTAGTGAGAACAGATATTCTCTTTTTTGGGCATTGTTCATAATTTTGGAGTTGGCTTCAAAGAACAACTAATTTTCTTTGACATTTACATTCCAATTTCTCTTACTATTGACATCTTCTTGAAATCCTTTTCTTACCAGTGATTTTCTTTAACTTTCACATTTGAATTTATCTATGTATTTTATGTAATTTCCAATAGCTGTGTAAAACAATTCAAGGGAAAAGACATGAGCCAAATAAGTGATACCCGCAGGAAGCTGTCCAAGCTAATCATCATCTTATGCATGGAATGCCCTTAAGAAAAAAAAAAAAAGTATACTTCTGAGACTTGTTGCACTATTCAAGGATACTGAACATAGTCATTTGCATGGCATATATTCCCAGAAAACTGTCAGTAATAATGTATAGGGTAATACTTATTATAATAAACATTCTGACTGTCGTGTGAAGATTTTCAATCCTACACAATATTCAGAAATTCACAAAACGCTACTGTGTCATGTCTCCTGTAATGAATATAAGTAATTGTGATGTGTTTTAGATTTTTATTTCTATAATGCATAATTGTACATGTGTGTACATATATGTAGATATTTCTAGGTATATGCATACATATACACACATCTGTATGTATTTCTAGTAGGTACATATATAAAGAAAATGAATGAAATCTACTATTTTTTAAAACCATTTTGTATGCTCCTACTTTCTTCTACTTTTTTGCACATGGTGTAGGATTCTTTACTGGAGCCTTTTTACTCTTTCCACACCTCCCATATTTGCCCATATGACTTATATACTTTTTTATCAGCTATTTCCCTTATATTATCTTCAAACTGTATCCTATATTTTAACAAGTCTACCATCAGAGTAGATCATGAAAACATTTAGCCAGCCCAATTATTGATTCATTTTAGTATTGCATTTTTCATATGTATGGCTGTTTTACATGCTTGTGAATTCTAGCGTTAGAAACAAATAGGAACAATCTGTGTTAAGATGATTGGTTTAAACGCACAACTTTGAAAGAAAGCAAAACTCACTAGTTTATGCAAATGCTGAGCTAATAACTTGGCACATTGCCTGAATCTGCCTCCTCCACTGTGAACAAGTAAATACCACATTCCCAAATTAGAGGGAAATTTTAATTTTTCCTGAAACTGTAAACAAAGATGACACCATGAATGAAAGAAGATGCCCAAATCTCCTGTTATACTGATGCTTTTCATTTATGTTTCAAGTGACCTAAAATGTCTTTTAATAAAGAGCTTAACATTCTTTATATATATCATTCAGAACTTTTACACATGATCTCTAAATGGCATAAAGCCATGCCAGTGATGAAGAAAAACATTAATTGGTGAAAATACGTTAAGCTATAGTATTATTAAAAATCTTTTATTAGTTTCAGAAAAAATTGCAGAGCTAGAGAAAAATATAAATATTTTTCATAGTTTTGGTCTTTGAATTTTCAAATATTACATTTAAAAAAGTAAAATATTTCAAACCATCTATTTTGACAAACTTCTGTTATATAAATATTTACCTTCAGAAATTTAAGCAATAATAACTGGGAAAATCAAAGTTCTCCCTGTATCTCCTATTCCTTCTCAACAATAGCAACTTTATTGCCCTCAACTATAGGATTTCAGAATTCTTTTCTGAAATGAATCTGATCCTATAGTAAACACTGCATCAGTAAGTAGGCTGAAAGACATAGACACAGTGTATTTTTTTTCAAAATTTCTATAGAGTACTGTTCAATTATATATATTTCATTTCATTTCATTTTTCGTTTTGCTTTTTTAGTTCATCTACATGATACAGTTATTTTCTTTGGTGACAAAATATTTAAGTTTGTTTTATGAGATATTTGGAAGCAAATCAATGTCATACAATTTTAAAATTCCATAATTCAAAAATTAAGGATGAATCTGGAGGACATTATGTTGAGTGAAATAAGCCAGGCCCAGAAAAACAAATATTGCATGATCTCACTTACAGTTAGAATCTAAAAAAGTTTAAATCAGAAGCAGAGTATAATAGTGATTACCAGGGGCTGGGATGACAGGAGCATCTGTTGGTAGTCATTGGTTAAACAATAGAAAACATTGATTAGATAGGAAGATTAATTGAATAGATAGGAAGAGATCTATTGTACCACATGGTGACTCTATCTAATAATATTCTTGTTTGAAAATTGCTAGGTAGATTTTAAGTGTTTTCTATCACCACAAAAAATAACTTTGAGATATTGGATAGGTTAATTAGCTTGATTTAGCCATTCCACAGTGTATACATATTTTGAAACATCATAGCCGGGCTCGGTAGCTCAGCCTATAATCCCGCGCCTTTGGGAGGCTGAGGTGAGTGGATTGCCTGA
>NW_007246377.1:116767-129925 GCF_000164805.1 Carlito syrichta | reverse complement strand
GTGACAGAGTGAGACTCCAACTCAAAAAAAAAAAAAAAAAAAGAAACATCATATTGTACATAGTAAATATATACAAGTTATATTTTTATTTGTAAGTAAATAAATAGGAAATTTGAAAAATCAAATCATAGCTACATAGAATGGGTGATATTTTATACAAGGGAAAGATGTCTTTTGGGACTGAGTTTGCATTTAAAAAAATGAAACACCAACTTGGAGGCTATTTTTTGAACTAACATCTCCACAAAGTTCATCCTGCAGTGGTCTTCTGGTGTTCTTATATGTACCACTTAAATAATCTCTTCTCATTTAATTCTCAGCTGTTTAAAATTTACTTTTGAAGATGCTTGCCAGTAAGGTTGGTTTCATAAATACCCAACTTCCTTGTACTTATGACTTCTTTCTTTAATCATAATTATATTATTTTCCTAAATCAAAGATTGCAAGCTAGTGTGATTGTTGGGGCAATGGGCATATTTTTTCAACTCACTTATAGTTTTATTTTCTGAAATCTATCGCAACCTCAGAATCAAGACACTTCTTTTTTTGAAAAAAATATTTATTTTAGATTCAAGGGGTACAAATGCAGGTTTGTTACATATTGCGTGATGATGAGATTTGGGTTTCTATTAATCTTGTCCTCCAAATAATGTGCATGGTACTCAGTGGTTATTTCTTTAGCCCTTACCTTCCTACCTCCGCTTCCCCTTTAACAGTCCCCATTGTCTGCTGTTTCCATCCTTATGCCCTTGTATATTCCATCCTTATGTCCTTGTATACTCAGTGTTTCGTTTTTTAATTTTAAAATAAGATTTTTTTCTGCAACCTAAATTCTAGATTATACATAACAATACATCAAGGTTCTTTAGGAAGAAACAACAGATATGTTTTCTCCACAAGTGTGAAGATGTTAAAGCTTATCAATCAGTCCAAATGCGCTTCACACTGCATTCAGGGTTTCTATTTCTTCACCCATAGCAAGGATTGTGAAGTTGGACATTTCAGACGTTTTAAGAGCTCTTATGTAAGGTTCAAAATTGTTCTTGTGAGGTGCTTCAGTTTAGTGGTTGTGAGCTGCTAACTTTTCTCTTCCTTTGTGTAATAAAGAGCTGGTTTTTGTGCTAGAACATTTCTGATGTGCAGCTGATGAAATGAAACTTTTTTCTTTCATTTTATTTTCAGCTCACTCCAGTTGGCACCACAATATTTACAGGATTTTCAGGAGACAATGGAGCTACGGACATTGATGATGGCCCAAATGGACAGATAGAATATGTTATTCAGTATAATCCAGATGATCCGGTATGTCAACATCTGTATGCAATGTAATTTCATTATGAGGAAGAAAATTATTTATTCTATATTTTTAAAAGCTTTGTTTGATGGTATTTGGAGGTAAATGTAAAATATATTTATAGGTTTAATAGTCCTTCCTTAGTAAGTTTCCATTACGTTCATGGAAGCCAAAGCTTTCTAAAGAAATCACTAGAGGTAATACAACAAATGTGAAGTATTATGTTTTATGCAATTTAAAAATTAATACCAGCACTATTAATGATCCCAGCTATCCTGCCAATGAAACCAAAGATGTAAGGTAGAAGACAAAGCTTCTAGCTGTAGGCTTTAGATTTTTTTTTTTTCTTTTGCACTAGGCCAAAGGATCTCTACAATTTTTTGTGGGCCATAAAGTCATTTCCTCCAATGATGTATTGTACAAAAATATATTATACAAAAAATAAAACAGATAAAATCAGAATTCTTTAAACGATGCTAGAACCAGAAGTCCTGCCTGCCATTTCCCCTTCTTCCTCTCTTGTAATTTCTTAGAAGACCATGGGCTCCCTGAAGCAACTTTAAAGCCACTTCTTAAGTGAGCTTTCTAATTTAATGTTTCTGCTTTATGTTATAAACAATGGTGAAGTTAGCAATTTGCCTTTATTTTTTGCCTTTATATTTCTTATGTAAGCTTTAATCAAAGAAGCAAAAAAACAAGCATAAATTCAGTTGAGCATGCAGCGACTGAGAACTCACAAGACCTGCCTCATAAATGGATTGTAAGGCTTAAGTGGATCATGAGGGCATTTTCTCGTTTCATTCTTGCAAATCAGTTATTTGGTAGTAGTAATAGTATCTCTACTGCATAGGGAACAAAACCAACCCGCAGGTAAGCTGATTTGCTGATGCAACACAGACACTTCTAAACTGGAGAGTTCCACTTCCCAGCAGCATGCACTCCACTTTTCCTCTATTGTGTTTTCATGAAATAGTTACAAGTGACTATGTTAACATTTCCAAAACATTTGAACAATAAAAATGAAACAAAATTTAAATATTCCACCAGCATAGCAGGGTCAAGGGGTGATTTCTTAGTTTGATTCTCCCTAAAAGAGAAAGTCTCTACATGTTTTTAGGCAGACAATAAAACCAAGAGATTGGGACATGAGGAAAATGTGACAGAGAAGGACAGTGTGAAGTTTAGACAAGAAAAGAAGCAGAAGAGATTTAAAACAACAGCAGAGGAGAAAAGGGCAACAGAAATGTTTTTCCTTAAAAGTAGAAACTGCTGACTGCGCATTCTATTTCCAAACCACTCTTTTTTTTTTTTTTTTTTTTTGCTCTTTAGTTTTGCTTTCTTTTTTGAAAAGTTAATTGTATGTGTGTTCCATGTTTCTAACATACATTTTATGAAGGTGACTTTCTAGTCTTTATTCCTAAATTGTCAAAATGAAACCTCCCAGCAAGTATAGAATGGCCAATTCATGTATTTTAGAGAAATATTTATTGCATGCAAAAAAAAAAACTATCCAAGATTTAGGTGTAGTTTAAGACCAAATATTTAGAAAGTATCTTTTAGAAGTTTTGTAAGGCTGAAATTCCTTTTTAGTTGTATAGTAATTCCTTCTAAATGTTTCTTCTTCCAGGGATTTGTGGTCTTAACATCAAATATAATATGTACCTCGTACTACCTACAGGATGGATAATCCAATCAGCCACATGCAGTTTAAAAATTACAAAAAAAAAAAAGAAAAATTTTTATTTCAGCAAGCTGGCACTACTGTGGAATAATTAAAGAAGTTATCTGAGCATGTTCCTTATTCAACTGGCAAAAGAATAACACATCATGACAACACTTAGCTCAGAGCATATTGGAGGAGAAAGCATTTAACCAAAGTATACCCTTAGTACCACCTTTAACTATAGCTTAGCGTGAACTTCAGTGCCAGCCTCTTCTAAGACCAGTGAGAGAAGTACATGATAATTTTATATACTTCCTCTAATAAGTCTCTAGTAATTATGTTTATATTAATAGTACCACAACGTTCTCATGTTTATCTATTACAGTAAAAAAGAAATTGTATGGATAATGAAAAGATTATTTAATCTTAAATAAATGTGGCCACCCCTGACTTTTATAATTTCCATCAAATTAGTCTCACATTGTGTGGTAAATGATAGAAAATATAGATTGGTCTGTCCTACTTAAAAATCTCTGTCTTTTTTTTTTTTTTTTTTTCTTCATCTGATGCTTCATTATTCATGAACTGAAGTCCCTTATTAGTGACCTGGAGTTTCATTCAACTCATAGACATTTCATTGGTGCAATAGTTTTAAACAATTGTAGAGACAATATCTAAAACTCAAGAAATTTCACATTCAAAGTTAGCTTCCTCTCCTCACTTGAAAAACATAAATATAGCCGGGCTCGGTGGCTCAGCCTTTAATCCCGTACCTTTGGGAGGCTGAGGTGAGTGAATTGCCTGAGCCCGCAGGTTCGAGACCCGCCTGGGCAGCGAGACCTCATCTCTACAATAAATCAAAAAATCAGCTGGGCGTGGTGGCACATGCCTGTAATTCCAGCTACTCGGAAGGCTGAGGTGGAAGGATCACTGGAGCCCAGCAGGCCGAGGCTGCGGTGGCCGGGAGCGGCCACTACACTCCAGTCTGGGCGACAGAGTGAGACTCCAACTCAAAAAAACAAAAAAACAAAAAAACAAAAAAACATAAATATGGCAACAGTGGTTCTGATTTCCAATAAGATAACAATGAGCTAGATTGGAATACTACCACACACACACACACACACACACACACAGACACACACACACACACACACACACACATCCCAGATCATTTACATGATCTGATGCTTCCTTGTAGACATTGTAGATGTAACCGCTGCCTTCTAATAATGCAAATTATTTTAATTAATTATTCATATCACTTTAAACACTGGGCTCCAGTTTTTCTGATATGAGAAGTCAATGGAAATTTAAATCATGTTTCTTAAATATAATGTGCAATATTTTTCTGTTTACAAATTTTCCTTTTAATATTGGATGATCAACAACTTGAATATGACATGCCAAAGTATAGTTCTCTTCATAATTATCTTTTCTGGAGGGTTTACTGAGCGTCTAGAATTTCTGAATATGCCTTTGTTCTTCAAAAATTAAAGAAGTAGTCAATCATTATTTGTTCAATATTTTCATCTCCTTCTAGGACTCCAATTATAGGCACATTGGACATTTTGATATTGTTCCAAAGGCTTCTGAGACTCTGTTCAATTATTTTCAATATATCTTTATCAAACGTCTGCAAACAATATATTTTCTATTGATCTATATTTTAGGTTACTTCTCTACCATCTTTATTCAGTTTTTAAATCTATCCAGTGATCATTCTTTCTCTTTGTTTTTAAATTTCCAATAACATATTCTACAAGTCTAAGTTTTCCATATTTTTTATGATTTTTTTCCTTGCTGAGATTTCTTTTTTTCCACTGGTAGTGCACAAATGTTTTTTACATCTCTAAGCACAGGTATAGTTATAATAGCTACTTTAGTATCTTTGCTTGTTCTAACATTGGTCTTTCTTGATTGTCTCTCCTAGAAAAAGAATTATATTTCCTGGTTCATAGTGTCAAATTGTTCTGGACTATATGCTGGATATTGTGAATGTTATGTTTGGAGAGACTCTTGATATTACATTTCTCTGAGGAATTTTTTTGGTTTATTTTTAATTTTAGCAGTCAGCTTGGTTGAACTCAAACAGTTTCTCTTGAGAGCATCTCAAATCTCTTTTCAGTATGTAGTTTTTCTCAATTGATCTGCCTGCAGTCTACTCAGTGTTAGTGTGCTTTAGAGATCAACTAAAGATTTGGACATTGTTTAAAAGTAGAATTTTTGTTCTCTCCCTTTTTAGCTTTCTCTTTCACAATATTCCACCCTCATTTTCCACCAGCTTTGATTGTTCCCAGATCTATTTCCTGCAACTCCAGGCCAGAAAAATTTACAGACTTTTTAATCAAGGTTTAACCTATGTGAGCATGGTGCTGAATTCAAACTTCCCTTAGGCTAACTGCCATTAAACAGGAAACTCATCCATGTAGTCTCTTCTTCCAACTATCCATTTCCCTCTAGAAAATGCCTACTTTTATTCTCTTTCCAAGGATTCTTTTGATTCTTCCCTCCCAAGTATGGCAGATATTTTGTTTGTTTTTTGGTATTTTGTCCAGGGTTGAGAAGTGTTTTTTTGTTGTTGTTGTTGTTTGTTTGTTTTGTTTTGTTTTGTTTTGTTTTGAGGAAGGATTTGGTCAAGTAGGCATTAATCAGCAATATAGGAGAACAAGTAATTCCCAATGAGTTCCTTTCTTCAATATATCTTTAGAAAACTAGACTTCTTACTCATTTTTGCCTTTGAATCATTCTGGATTTTCTAAATATTGGACAACATCATCAATAATAAAAGCATTTCAAAAAAAAAAGCAAACATCAAAAAGTAGCACACATTTATAGGATCCATGACTATCAAACTGTAGTGATATGCTGTTAGCTAATCTAGCACTATTCCATTTATAACCAGAAACACTGAAATGTCAAATCTACTTCATTCTGTTTTCTTTATAATAAAGGCATAACTGGGAAAGTATTAGAACTGAGGTGCTTATTAATCTCTCTCTAAAGAAAAAAAGATAATGCTTTTCAGTTGAGAACATATGTGAAGATACCCTCACACCAGTGTTTTCTAAAGTATAAGAAAGAAAAATGTAATATCACTTTAAATTGTTAAATTGTAGACTCAACAAATGTAAGAATTATTAATTCCTTAAACTGTTTGTCATCACAAATCTTTCAGACAAGCTTATTAGGAAATAAGCATAATATTTTGGTTTTCTATTGCTTTATGACTTTTACGAACTTCTAAAAAGTTCTGTGACTTAATAGTTTTGGCATAGCTTAGCTGGGTCTTTTGCTTAGGCTCTCTCAAGTGTACAATCAAGGGGTTGACCAAATTAGTTCTCACATGAAGGCTTGATTAAAAAACAATTTTCTTCCAATCCATTCATTGTTGTCAGATTGTTGTCAGAATTTATTTCTTTATGATTGCAGGACAGAGGGCTTTGACTTTTTGTTGTCTGCTGACTGGAGGTTACTTTCAACTCTTGGAGGCTACCCTTAGTTTCTTGCCATGTGGTCTTTGCTAAAGTAACTGCTTACTTCATCAAGTCTGTAAGGAGAGTATCTATAGCTAGTCTGTTTGCAAGAAAGAGTTTTGTGTGATCAAATGTAATCACAGGAGTAATATCTTATCACCTTAGCCATTCTATTGGTTAGAAGCAAGTCAGAGATTCTACACACAATTAAGGGGAAGGGGTTACAAACATATTAATTGTGTATCAGGACATAGAGATAAAGTATCTATCTGTCATACATACTATAATGTCCAATGTGATTACTCCCACAATTCAATGTCATTTAAATAAATCTACTTTAGCCGGCCTCGGTGGCTCAGCCTGTAATCCTGCGCTTTGGAAGGCTGAGATGAGTGGATTGGCTGAGCCCGCAGGTTCGAGACCCACATGGGCAACTCGGTGAGACCTCATCTCCCCAATAAATCAAAAAATTAGCCAGGTGTGGTAGTGCGTCCCTGTATTTCCAGCTACTCGGAAGGCTGAGGCGGAAGGATCACCGGAGCCTAGCAGGTCGAGGCTACAGTGGCCAGGAGCGGCCACTGCACTCCAATCTGGGCGACAGAGTGAGACTCCAACTCAAAAAAATAAATTAAATAAATAAATAAGTAAATAAATCTACTTTGAAAAAGTATCTTTGAGGTCTTTTTTTCCCCAAGCTACAAAATAGTGATGAAGTTTCTATTCTGGTATTATGCAAGGTAAATTGAAGATGGACATTTGAATTATTAAGATCTTTTTTTTTTTTTAACCTTACCTGTGTTTTCTTCTTGATATGGAAAATTTCCTAGGAAATGTGGAATGAGAAAAGATGGAGCATTTTTACTGGTCAAAATAATATTTCAATTATAGCCAAATGTTGCAAATGCTTCACCATAATAAAACACTTTTATTTAACTTATGAACAAAATCAGAAGAGTTAAAATTGAGCTTTTCTTGTCTTTTGCCATTCTTTTTATTTCCATTCAAATTATCTTCAAAAATAAAGAAGCAACTTTGGGGATAAAGAACTGCTGGCTTGATTGAACCAATTTTAAGCAAAATTTACACAGTTTACCACAAAAGTTTTATTCTCCCTGTCTTTGCAAACATGCTGGGAGTATACTTTTCTTGCCTGGAGGAAATTACTTGCTTCAACTAATGAAATGTGAACTCATACAACCAATGTACTAATGTAATAATCATATATCCTCCCACTACTGCAGTGACGGAAGAAAAACCAATCCAAGTGAAACATTCATTAACTTGGGTGCCAGAATGACAAAAACAGAGCTCACTTATTGGTGTGTGTTAGATGTGTATGTAGACAGGTAGAGTAAGTAAGAAATAAAAGTTTACATAGTAATTTCTGTAGCGAAACATTCTTCTCTCAGTTGATATATTAAAAAAAAAACTTAGTAAATACCTCATTATAAAAGTCAACTAGACAAATTGTCAAAGAAAAAAAACTCAATGACACTTGTGAAAGCATAGAAAGAAAGCATACCACTGAAATAGGTATCGGGACCACTGCAACATTATAGTAGAAGAGATAGATAGGACTCAACTCCAAATAAAACATGGACAGATGGGAGCCAATAAATGGAAAATTACCAAGAGAAAACATTAGGAATAAGGGGCATTCTGACTAAATCAACTTAATTTGATTATTGCTGAAGACAGGCCAGGCTGACTGACCATCACTTGGGAATAGCAGAGGTTGAATAACTTGGTCATGTATCTAGGGTGATTTAGATATTGAAGGTGTGTGTGTTCTTTAAACTGACTTAGCAGGGCTCTTTGCTAAAATTTGATTTTACAAGGAAGTATACAGTTGGGCCTAGGGACAGATTCAGAAGCTTGACTCTAGTTTGGTCAAGCAAAGAATCTTTATCAGTTACCACTCTTGTTCAAGAGAAGTGTCATTTTTCTCTTCTCTGAACAACAAAAGTCCATTTTCTCATTTGGTTACCTTTTGTTCATTCAAAACCAGTAAAGCCATCGGTTGGAACCTGGTAGTAGAGAATAGTTACTGGATAGTGTGAATTGTAGATCCTTTATTGAGGGAAACTTAGTTTCTATGATATTTGTGGTATGCTCATCACAGATATTATAAACTATCAAGTTTTTTAAACACCTTCATGGTAATACAAAGTAAGGTTGTTCATAACACATTTAACTAATTAGATTATTTGGGAAAAATAAAGCACTTTGAAATGGTTCAAAATTTTTCATCACATGATCTGCAAAAACATCTGTTGGTAAGAATTTCTTTTTCATGGAAAATGCAAATATGATATGTTTCATTCTGATATTTTAAATCCCACGGTTAGCAAAATTGATAAGACTATTCATATAACAGATTATCATATCACTCTTCTTATATTCATTTTTTATTCTTAATGCCATATGTTTATCCGGGATTTTAAGTGTTTGGAATTAAAATTAGAAGGAAGAAACTGATGACACGCCTTGTACCAGTCTCCAGTGGACTGAGGAAGGAGCATAGCATTGCTGTTAACTACTGCTCCCACTCAGAAAAGCACTGAGGACATTTAAGCAATATGCATAGACAGCTTCTTTCCTGGAGGAATTACAGTAGTGATTCAGTGGGTGGTAACATCATTTATCAACTCCTCCTGAGTAGATTTTCCTTCTTTTGTAATATGCTTGACACCCTATAGCTATGAGAGAATTGAGAAAATATGAGCTATAATTTCTTTTGTAATGTGTAAACATTTGAATTTCCTGAGTCAGGAAGTTAAAACCACAGTGGAAAGGTGAAAGGTTTTTTAACAAGTCACCATCTTGAAGTAGTTCTGTGCGTATGTCAAAGCTAAATTTTGGATGTTTCTAAGATATTTCAGACTCAGCAAAAGTGGTGATTACTTACTCCTAGGTAGATCCTAAAGACAATTATATTATACCTTAATAGTGCTTTACAATGTACATTACATAAGAGTCCCATGCCCTGTAACAGCATAACACTCTTGTTTTACTGAACATTCATGTTTAATTAAGTTACTGTATAAAATTCTTTTTTGTATATAACTTTGAGTCTTGGTGTTTTCACTCCAAGTCTGCTGCCTTTTAACTTTACAACATATATGTCTGTAAAGCCAACTAAGCATTTCTAAATATGGTGTCTTGGGAAATTGGTTAGGACAAGGTAAAATTGACTGCATTGTAATCACTGTGTCCTTAAATATGCAGGTATGTGTTTTTATTTCTGTGGTGGAAGAGGAATAAATTTGTAAGAAACAGAAAAGAGGAAAAGATCAGGTTGTGGGGACCTTTTGTAAGGAGCAAATGTAATCTTATCTGCCCAAATTCCAGTCCCTCTGTGGGACCACATGATGTGGCTTCACCCTCCGCTTTTCAATATAGGCAATTAGGTTAGGAGAGACATCCAACAAATGACAACCAACCTATAGATTGATCTGCAACTGATGATATAACAACCTGGCTTAAGCAGAGAAAAGCTTAAGGCTGAATAGAGACTGTAGGACAACGTTGATACTGTTTATTGGAACTA
Source organism: Carlito syrichta (assembly GCF_000164805.1). Classification (NCBI taxonomy): domain Eukaryota; kingdom Metazoa; phylum Chordata; class Mammalia; order Primates; family Tarsiidae; genus Carlito; species Carlito syrichta. The sequence continues at coordinate 119,942 of NW_007246377.1, read as the reverse complement.
AGAGGCAAACTCACAGTCATGTTCAAAGTGAGTAAATGGGGGAAACCCAAAAAGAGAGGAATACAGAGTGTGAAGGGAAGAAAAGGGGAAGTATCTTAACAGTGTCAAAAAATTATATGATAATGACAGCTTCTTTTGTTTGTTTTGTTTGTTTTGACTTTTTTAATCAATATTTTTTATTATGATATTGTGGGGTACAGTTAAGGGTTAGGTATACAAATATGCTTCGTTCAGACACCCATGTTGATAAGAGGTATCTCCGCATCCCCAGACAGATATTTATTACCGTTAATCCCATCTCCCTTACCCTCCCCCGCCCATGGTTTCCCACCACTGTCAGTCATTTTCTATGGTATTATGTTGGATGTTCAAGGTCCACTATATGACTGAGAACATGTGAAACTCAGATCTTTGTTTCTGTGAGAGATCACTCAGTATTATGGACTCTAGTTCCATCCAGGTTGCTGCGAAATTCATGATTTTGTTCTTTTTTATGGCTGTGTAGCATTCCATCATGTATATGTACCACATTTTCTTAATCTAGTTCTCTTTTGATGGGCAGCATGGTTGCTTCCAGGTTCTTGCTATTGTGAAAAATGCTGCAATAAACACACGTGTGGAGGTATCTTTTTTATAGAGTGATTTGAGGTCTTCAGGGTATATTCCCAGTAGGGGGATTGTGGGGTCATATGGGAGGTCAATATTTAGAGTTTTTAGGAATTGCCATACTGTTTTCCACAGAGGTTGCACTAGTTTGCACTCCCATCAACAGTGTAGAAGTGTTCCCTTTTTGCCACACCCTCTCCAGCAACTGTTATTTTTTGAGTTATTGATAATTGCCATTGTGACTGGAGTTAGGTGGTATCTCAGTGTGGTTTTGATTTGCATGTCCCTGATGATTAGTGAGGTTGAACATTTTTTTGTGTGTCTGTTGGTTGCTCGGATGTCTTCCTTTGAGAAGAGTTTGTTCATATCTTTTGCCCATTTTATAATGGGGTTATTTGTTTTTTTCTTTTCAGCACGTTTGAGTTCCTTGTAGATCCAAGATGTTAAGCCTTTGTCAGACCTAGAGTTGGCAAATATATTTTCCCAGTCTGTAGGCTGTCTCCCTGCTCTCTTGATGGCTTCTTTGGCTTTGCAGAAGCTTGTCAGTTTAATGAGGTCCCACTTGTCTATCTTCTCTCTTAGAGCCTATGGGTTTCGGGTTTTCTTCAGGAATTGGATGCCAGTTCCAATTTCCATGAGGATATGTCCTTCATTTTCTAAGGTTCTTATGGTTTGAGGTTTTACATTAGGTCTCTGATCCATTTAGAGTTAATTTTTGTGTATGTGGATAGATAGGAGTCCTGTTTCAATCTTCTGCATGTGGTCAGTCAGTTTTCCCAGCACCATTTACTGAATAGGTTCTCCTCTCCCCCAGTGGTAGGTGGTGGAGGATTTGTCGAAGATGAGTTGGTTGAGAAATTGAGGTTTTGCTTCTAGAATCTCAATTCTATTCCATTGGTCTATATGCCTGTTCCTGTACCAATCCCAAGCTGTTTTGATTATTCTAGCTTTATAGTAAAGTTTGAAGTCTGGTAATGTGATACCATCTGCTTTGGTTTTTTTTGCTGAGGATTGTTCTGGCTAATCTTGGACGTTTGTGTTTCCATATGAATTCCTGTGTGTTTTTTCTAGGTCTGAGAAGAATATTGCTGTTAATTTGATGGGTATTGCATTAAATCTGTAGATTGCCTTAGGTAAGATGGACATCTTCACAATGTTGATTCTTCCAATCCATGAGCATGGGATATTTTTCCACTTGTTTGTGTCATCTTTGATTTCTTTGAGCAGTGTTTTGTAGTTTTCATTGTAAAGGTCTTTCATGTTTCTGGTTAGGAAGATGCCAAGGTATTTCATTTTTTGTGGCTATTGTGAATGGAATTGTGCTTTTTATTTGAGTTTCTGTCTGTTTATTACTGGTGTAAAGAAATGCGATTGTCTTTTGCACATTTATTTTATATCCTGAGACTTTGCCAAAGTCTCTTGTCAGTGTAAGGAGGTTTTTGACAGATTCTCTTGAGTTTTCAAGGTACACAATCATGTCATCTGCAAAGAGCGATAGCTTGACTTCCTCTTTTCCTATTTGAATGCCCCTGATTGCCTTCTCTTCTCTGATTGCTCTACCCAGGACTTCCAATACTATATTGAACTGGAGGGGTGAGAGTGGGTATCCTTGTCTTGTTCCAATTTTCAGGGGAAATGGTTCTGGTTTTTGTTCATTTAGGAGAATGCTGGCTGTGGGTTTCTTGTAGATAGCTTTAACTATTTTGAGGTATGTAGCCGGGCTCGGTGGTTCAGCCTATAATCCCGTGCCTTTTGGAGGCTGAGGTGAGTGGATTGCCTGAGCCCGCGTGTTCAAGACCTGCCTGGGCAGCGAGACCTCATCTCTACAATAAATAAAAAAATCAGCTGGGCATGGTAGCGCATGCCTGTAATTCCAGCTACTCGGAAGGCTGAGGCGGAAGGATCGCCGGAGCCCAGCAGGTCGAGGCTGTGGTGGCCAGGAGCAGCCACTACACTCCTGTCTGGGCGACAGAGTGAGACTCCAACTCAAAAAAAAAAAAATAACTATTTTGAGGTATGTTCCCGTATGCCTAGATGTTCCAGGGTTTTTATCAAGAAGGGATGCTGGATTTTGTCAAAAGCTTTTTCTGCATCTAGTGACATAATCATGTGGCTTTTGTTTTGACATCTGTTGATATATTTAATTACATTTATGGTTTTACGAATGTTGAACCAGCCTTGCATCCCAGGGATGAAGCCTACCTGGTCATGATGGATGATTTTTGAGATGTGTTGTTGAATCCGGTTTGCTAGGATCTTGTTGAGAATTTTAGTACCTATATTCATCAAAGATATTGGCCTGTAGTCTTCTTTCTTTGTTGGGTCTTTACCTGGCTTGGTTATCAATGTGATGTTGGCTTCGTAAAATGATTTGGGGAGAGTTCCATCTTTCTCAATCGCCTGGAATACCTTCAGTAGGATTGGTATAAGCTCCTCCTTAAATGTCTTGTAGAATTCTGCTGGAAAGCCATCTGGTCCAGGGCTTTTTTTATAGGTAGTTTTCTTATTGCATGGTCAATTTCCTTGATTGTTATTGGTCTATTTAGGGTCTCAATTTCTTCTTGTTTCA
>NW_007246377.1:99687-116747 GCF_000164805.1 Carlito syrichta | reverse complement strand
GCAGGTGTGTGATGACAGAAAGTCCTCCATTTCCAAAAGGTTTCAAGTTTGTTTCCATACAAGTGTACATAGTAGTCTCTAATGATCTTTTGTATTTCTTCAGGACCAGATGTGACTTCATCTTTTGTGTTTCTGATTGTGTTTATTTAGGCTTTTTCTCTCTTTTTCTTGGTAAGTCTAGCTAAGGGACCATCGATCTTGTTTATCCTTACGAAGAACCAGCTTTTTGTTTCATTGATTTTTTTGTATTATCTTTTTGTCTTCTATGTCCTGGATTTGGGCTTTTATTTTGGTGATCTGGATTCTTTTGCTAAAATTAGGGTTTCTGTGGTCTTGCTTTTCCAGCTTTTTTAGGTGGCTTGTTAGGCTGTTAATTTGTGATCCTTCCATTTTCTTCATGTGCATTTGTAGGGATATAAATTCCCCTCTTACTACAGATTTCATCCCAGAGATTTTGGTAAGATATGTCTCAATTTTCATTTCTTTTCAGATATCTTTTAATCTCTGTTTTGATTTCATCATTGACCCGGGAGTTGTTTAGCATCATGCTGTTTAGTGTCCATGTCTTTGTGGGTTTTGGAGGAACCTTGTTGGTGTTGATGTTTATTTTTATTCCACTGTGGTCTAAGAAAGTGTATGGTAAAATTTCGATCCTTTTAAATTTGCTTATGCTTGATTTATGGCCAAGTATGTGGTCGATCTTAGAGTATGTTCCATGTGGTGATGAGTAGAATGTGTATTCTGTGGTCTTTGGATGGAGGGTTCTGTAGGTATCAATTAAGTTCATTTGATCAAGAGTCACATGGAGGTTTCGAATCTTGTTGCTGATTTTTGTCCTGATGTTCTGTCTAGGGTTGTGAGTGGGGTATTAAAGTTCCCAGCTGTGATGGTATTGGAGTCGATATCTTTTTTTAGTTTACCTAGGAGCTGCTTTATGAAAGTTGGTGCTCCTATGTTCGGTGCATATATGTTAAGATGGATATTTCTTGTTGATGGATTGAATCTTTTATCATTATGTAGTGGCCTTCTGTATCTTTTTTAATTTTTGATAGCTAAAGGGTATTTTGTCTGAGATTAAGATCATGACTCCTCCTTTCTTTTGTGTTCCATTCTTCTGAAAATTAGTTTCCCATTCTCTTACTTTGAGTCTGTGAGTGTCCTTTCTAGTGAGGTCAGTCTCTCTTTTTTTTTTTTTTTTTTGAGTTGGAGTCTCACTCTGTCTCCCAGACTGGAGTGCACTGGCCGCTCCTGGCCACCACAGCGTCGACCTTCTGGGCTCCGGCGATCCTTCTGCCTCAGCCTTCCAAGTAGCAGGAATTACAGGCCTGCACTACCACGCCAGGCTGATTTTTTGATTTATTGTAGAAATGAGGTCTTGCTGCCCAGGCAGGTCTCAAACCTGTGGGCTTAGTCAATCCACTCACCTCAGCCTCCCAAAGGTGCGGGATTACAGGCTGAGACACCAAGCCCTGTTGACGTGAGTGTCTTGAATGCAATAGATTTTTGTCTGGTGATATTTTATCCATTTTGCCATTCTATGTCTTTTCAGTGGTGCATTTAGTCCATTCACATTCAAACTAATTATTGAAATGTGAGAGTTGATCCCTATCATAATGTTCTTACAGAGTTGTTGTTCTCCCTGTTTATGTGTTGTCTTTCTTTTGGTTTTAGAGTTGGATCATGTGTCTTTTTAATCTTTTGCCTGTATTCTTGTGAAGAACGTTCTTGTTCTTTTTTCCTTTTCTTCTGTGTTCACTACTTTCTTAAGTGTTTCTTGTAGAGGTAGCCTTGTGGCAGCATAGTTTCTTAGGGATTGAATATCTGGGAAAGATTTCAATTCTCCCTCACTGATGAATCTTAGCTTGGCTGGGTAGGTTATTCTTGGTTGAAATTGTTTATCTTTCAGAACTTTAAAGATCGGGCTCCAAGCTCTCCTAGCCTGGAGGGTTTCTGTAGATAAATCTGCTGCTATTTTAATTGGTCTTCCCTGGTAGGTAGTCTGACCTTTTTCTCTTGCAGCCTTTAGGATTTTTTCTTTTATACCTACTTTGTTTAGGGGAATTATTATATGTCTGGGAGTTGGTCTTCTCATTTGTTGTCTTGCAGGGTTTCTCTGAATCTCTTGTGTTTGAATTTTTCATCCTTGATGAGATGAGGGAAGTTTTCTTGAATGATTTCATGAAATGTTTGTTCCTATGTGGCCTCCGTTTCTCTCTCTGCCTCAGGAATGCCAATTACTCTTAGGTTCAGTCTCTTTAAGTGGTCATTCATCCCTTGAAGGCTTTTTGCTGTCTTTTTGAGCTTCTTTTCTCTGTTTTTGACAGTTTGGGTTAGTTCTGTGTTTTGGTCTTTGAGCTCTGAGATTCTTTCTTCTGCTTGGCTAATTCTGCTTTCCATGCTTATTAGTTTGCTATTTATTTCCATCACAGTATTCTTTACTGCTGTTATTTCTGACATCAGCTCCTTCCTATTTTCCTCTTGTCTCTCTCAATTTTTTTAATTCTCTCTATTAATGTCTTGATGTCTTGGTTTGTTGCATATGACCAGTCATTCTGGGGGCTCTTCATTGTTTGTGTTTCAGAATCTGTTTTCTCAGTATCTGATCTCCAAGGGGACTGTGTGAAACCTTTATTCCTCTTTTGGTTTTTCTTCATTTGTGCAGTTTCCCCCCACCTACCTTTTCCTTCCCTCCATGTCACCGTCTTCTTTAATTCTGTTATTCAGGGGTGGAGGGGTTGTTTTTACTTCTGTTTGTTCAATCTCCTATTCTTCTTTATGTATGTCCTCTTACTTTGTTCAATTCTGGAGTTGCACTGTAGGTTGTAGGTGGTCCTTTTTGCAGTTTTGAGATTTACTTAACGGGGAAGCTGTGATTCATAATCTATCTGCAGATCCTGGTATCCACCCACGCAGGCGCAGAATCCGCCACAGGCTGGGAAGCTAAGCAGGGTTGCTCCGGTGAGCAGTTGGATGGGACAGCTTCTTACAGACAGGAATAAAGCCTTGTTAACTAAATTTCCACCACTTCCTAGTTACAGGCTAGTAAGGTGCGTTTGTGCTGAGGTTCTATCCTTAGGTCACCAGGAAATATGTATATGTGTGTGTGTGTGTGGGGGTATATGTAGCCTTTAATTTTTTTTCTTTTGAGTTGGCTTAATAGTCTTTAATCTGAATGGTGAATATCACAATGTTTATAAATGTAATATAGGTATGTAAGGTTGAACAGAATCTTTCCATTTTCTAAAAACTAATGATTGACCAAAGCCCCTAGCTGAAAAGAAATAGTGCTAACTATCCCATATTCCATTTCTAGAACATCTCTATTTGAGAGGCCTAACACCTCCTTCCAGACAGCTGTCATTTTATCTAAACTGATACTAACTGACTTTCACACATACTAATAAAGAGAGATATGTGGAATTGAAATCATCTTGGGAAACAGAATTGCTAGAGTGTCAACATTCCTTCTTCATCCCTTCTTATATAAGTGTGAATGTGTTTGGAGTGGGCATTACACCTGCCTCTAAGCCTATTTCCCTTGTCATTCCAATAGTGATACATTGGTTAACTGCCCTATGCCCTCATTTTTCTAAATGGAGAATTGCCCTTTATCTGACAATTGTTAAGTCACTGAACTGCCAGGAAGGTGTGGGTGGACCTTTCTTAATGGAGTCCAGATATTTGGGACCTGTGGGTTTTTAGCAATTTAGTCATTCATTGGATTTCCTTCATTAATACAGTGCAGGTAGATGTCAACATTTATAATCTCATCACCTTGAAGAAAATGGCCTGGTTTCAGAAATGTAAGGTTGCTTAAGGAAACGGGCATGGCTCTGTTTTCATACTCTTCTGATTTGTTGGCGGACCAAAGTTATAAGAACGAGAGAAGAAGAAAGTGAATAAATCCAGTGTCACTCCTAGACTCAACTCCTACTCTATTATTTTTCAAAATAAAACCTGAACCATCTGCATCATTATCATATGGCAGGTTTGTTAACAATACAGATTCTTGAGAATTTCTGGAATTTGGGAGAATAGATGCTAGGAACCTGCACTCCAAATGATATTTGTCTATGATCCTGATGCAGTCTAAACTTCAAGACATCATTATCCTATTCTCTCATGGCTTTACTATGTATTTTTTAAATTTACTTTTTTCTTGCTAAATTTAGCTTTTTGTCCTCCTCAAGTAAAAGCTTTAGAAATGTCATTAGGGCAGGACATTCACTGGGAGCTGATCTAATCCAATCTTCTTTTTATGAGAGGAAAAAGACTATTCAAAAGATATGTCCACATTTTGCTTCTGATTCTTTTCTTGATTATTATTCTATGTTTTAGAGACAGAGTGAATACTTAATAAATATTTTAATTAATACATTTATTAACTTTGATATAGAAGTTTTCCATATGCAACATTTCAGAAGCACCATTGATCATAAAAAATATATACTTTGCTTATGTTTTTTAGAATACAAGTATTTATGAAACACCTAATAAAATTAATATCTGAGATATTTTTGAGATGAACTTAGCTGAAAAGAATTCAGTTCAATTGAAAAAACTTCAAAGAGCAATAGCATCACTAAGAACTCTATTTGTAATAATTCTAAAAATGTTCAATGAAATCTGTCAATAACAATGAATAGTATTGCAAACATTAATTAAGTGGCTTTTCTAGAGCTATAATATAAGTATTTCTATATCAGAGACTAAGACCCTTGAGGAATCTGTGAAGCAAAACAGAAAATGAACAAATAATGAATGCTGTTTGGAAAATATAGTATAACATTACATCAAAGACAATTCTAAATTGGATAACAAAGAAGGTTTCACTGAATAGCATTTGCAAAGTTTACTACCCAGAGAAATGAATGATGGGTGGTTTAGACTGAAGAAAAATAAGAGCAAATGTCAGATGTGATAGGAGCAAATGTCAGATGTGAAGAGCCATAGCCAGTACTGAGAACAGAGGGGCCTAGGGTGTGAGGGACACAGAGACAGGAGATAAGCATGTTTCAAAGTGCTTGCAGTAGCAAACAATTCTTAAATAAAACTAAATTAAATACAACTTACCCATAAAAGTATTTTATTGTCTCTCATAAGAGGCTGCTCAGAGATGAGGCAATCACGACTTTTTTCAGCAACTCAAAGATGACTCAGATCTAAGTCCTTTTCATTTTATCCTCTGCTATCATTAGCATGTTTGTTATTTCTCCTTAATTAGTTATATCAATAGCCCCCAAAGGGATGCCAAAGTTCCAAGTGTTATATTCTGACAGCAACATTTATAACAGAAAAAAAAGGTGTGTTTCTTTTCTTGACTCTCTCTTTACAACTAAGAGAATTCTTCCATTTTATCCAGAATTGGATCACATGTTCATTTCCAAAAGAATTCCTGGTAAAGATAATGGAAAACCATTAATTAACATTTCAGTTAGAGACATAACCTCCTCTAAAGCACAAAGCCATCAGATATCTGAGCTAATTTGGAATTCTGAGTTCAGGGATGAGATTAGTCTTAGGGTAAACAACCTACAATATCTTCTATATGTATGCTAGGAACAGACATATGTTTCTATCATCATTGAGTTACTAAAATGTAACAACCTTATTAATAACACATTTGAATATATTTAACAGTGTCAATGGAAAGTATTAACTAAGCTTTTGGCCATAAACTTCCCTGTCATAATTGGGAGTCTTACTCATAGGTATAAGCAGTGTTTAATAGGCAAACATTTAGGGAAAGTGTCAAATGTCTGTTTTGAATTATAAATATGCTTCCTGATATGTTTTCTGCATATAAGAATATTTAAAAGTGTTACTTTTAAATTATTGCATCCCAAGAAGATTTTCAAAGCCAATTATGTGAGTACAGAATGATTTATTTAAAAATATATATCAATTGTGTACAGTGTATCTGTGTACGTATGTATCTTCATGCACCAGAAAAAAAGAGAGAGTGATCACAACTCTAAATATGGAAGGTTAATCTACACACATTTCATTGATTGACCCTGAAATGGGAAATTTGAATCAGCTATTTTCTTATTACACTTTTTATGTGACTCTGAAGAATACACCTGCACTAAGTTGAGAGTGTAAACACACACACACACACACACACACACACACACACACACACACACACTATTTTTCTTTTACATTTCCTTTACATTTCCCTGTCTCCTTTTCTTTTCCCTTCCTCCTTCTTTCTTCTTTCTCTCCTTCTCCTCTTCCTCCTCCTCCTTCTTCTCCTCCTTGCGCAACAATCTAATGGAGATCCAAGTTAAATATTTCATCCAGTGCTCACAACCAAAACCACAAGCACAAGCACAACTGCACAAATCAATCAAAGAAACAGAAAAAACAGTTTCTGAGCTGGGGGTTAAAATCATTTGTTGTACCTGTTGAGAAATTATATTATTATGCTTCAAAATGATACTAAAATATGAAAGTGATGTAAGATATTTTTAAAGGTAAGAAATTAATCTTATAACTTATAGTCATTTTAGGTTTGAATACATTTACACTGAGGGCTGCTTACACAAGAGCAGTAGTGTCACTTTTACGACCTGCATGTTACCCGGAAAAAACTCTATCCCAGGCAGGATAGGGAACTTAAGTAATAATCTGAAGTTTTGGAGCTTGACATAAACAGAACAAAAAACTTATAACCTGTATTTTTTTTATAACAAACTGTTTCTGCTTCATACAGTCATATGCTGGTGAATGATTGGCAACATATAGAACAGTAGTCTCATAACATTATAATATCATAGTTCTACTGTATCTTTTCTGTGTTTAATTATGTTTAGATACATAATACTGGTCACTGTGTTACAGATGCCTACAGTATTCAGTACAGTAACATGCAGTAAAGACTTGTAGTCTAAGAGCAATAGGCTATACCACATAGTCTAGGTGGGTAGTAACCTTTATCACCTAGGTTTCTGGTAAGAACATTCTATGGTATTCACACAATGATGAAATCTCCTACCAGCACATTTCTCAGAATGTATCCTCCTCATCATTAAGTGACTCATGACTATTTTTGCATTTAGTGCTTGAAAATACTTGAAACACAGAATGAAATGAGAAACAGTGTTGAAAATTGATATGTAGCAATTACAAGTTTAATGTTTGGACACTGTGGTGTTAATAATGGTGAAAAGATAATATGGTACCTTTTCAAATACCTGGACTTTGATTCATAACTATTCCTAGGCTATTGATTAATAATCCTAATAATATACAGAAAATACTATGACATGAAACAAGTTTTTTGGTTTTCTTTTTCAATGGACTCTGGGGAGACCCCATTGGTCAGAATTAAATGTTTTGAGAAATGATGAGAATAGTGAATCTGAAGCTTATACTCATTCTGATTTCAGTGATAAGCATGTCATCTGTAACTTTCAAGAGGACTAAATTACAATATCAAGTTATCTAATTCATCTGATATTCAAATAATCTGAAGTTTTTATCTTTAATATTTGCAGACATCCAATGACACCTTTGAAATTCCTCTAATGTTGACTGGAAATGTAGTGTTAAGGAAGAGGCTCAACTATGAAGATAAGACTCACTACTTTGTCATCATTCAAGCTAATGTGAGTAACGAATATCTCTTTAATTCTCCTGTAAGATTATAAAATAAAAACTTGTCCAAAATATATCATACATTTTGGTATAATTCATTTTCTCTTTAGGCACCATTACTCTTGGTGGTGTTTGTATATTACAGTCTTCTAGATGGGGAAAGAGATGAAATAGAATTGTTTTCACTCACTGTATTCTTCACCCTCTAAATCACTTCACCCTCTAAATCACTCATCACATATTTCCCATACTCCAATCATTTGACTTTAGCTTATACTGAAGTATTTATCAAAGTATGATCCACCAAACAACTGCAGTAGAATCACTTTGGTAGCATATTAAAAATAGAGATTTGGGTACCCTACCCCAAATGTCCTGAATAAAAACCTCAGAGGAATGTCAGCATTTTTAGTTAGCTCCTCAGGGGATTCTGAAGTACATCGAAGGTACATAACCACTGACTAATTGGTAATCTTTTTCCTCCTGGCTATTATTTATTAAATTGTTGCTCACTAGATGTCACCTATCATGCCCACGACTGAAGTTTATGGTAATGTATGTAGTTGACAACAATAACAGAAAAATTTGAAAAACAGTTGCTTATACAATGTGGGCATTGATTGTCGTTATTAGTATTAGTTTAATAAAACTACTGGAATTATGTGGCTCAAAGTTTAGTTTGTCAGCTCAGTTATGTTACCAAGGATTTGATTTTTTCATCCTTATAGTCCTCTCTTCCCTGAAACTTGGCTATTTTTTCTAGTGCCTTATCTGCTGAGAATGAGTTGAATACCACAGCCATTATGCATCACAACTACATTTCAATTCTGAATGTAAGCAGGTGGAAAGAGTAGTAAAACTAAAACCCATTTTATGTTTGTTGATTCCCCCTCATTTTATATATGAATAGACTCTATTCAGAGTTCTTTCTGCCCAACTTCTCTTTACAGAATTGGATCGCATGAGCCACATAGCAGAAAGGAAGGAAGTCTGTATGTGTCGAAATGGAATGAGATAGTCACCTGGATTACACCACTTATGGCTCATATATTGGGACTAGCCACACTAATTACTTGAATTTTTTTTTTAGCAAAAATAAGAATGGGACTAACATTTGAGCAAAAAAAACTATCAAGGCCCATCATAGATAGTTACTAACATTGAAGCAGTCCCACAATAAGTGACAGTTTCATTCTCTAAAGTAGCAGTTAGGAAATAAGCTATCAAGCCATGAAAAGATATGAAGAAATCTTAAGTGCACATTTCTAAGCAAAAGAAACCATTATGAAAATGTTACTTACTGTACCATTCCAATACATGACATTCTGGAAAAGGCAAAACTATGGAGATAGATATAAAAATCGGTGAATGCCAGAGGTTGGGTTGTTGAGGGAGCAGATAGAAAGGAATGAATAGAAAGTTCACAAAGGATTTTTAAGGCAATTCAAATATTTTGTATGGTACTATAGCGGTGGATTCATTTTATTACACATTTGTCCAAACCCATGGAATGTACAGCACCAAGAGTGATCATTAATGTAAACTATTAACTTTGGGGGATTATGATGTGTTAATGTAGGTTCATCAGTTGTAACTAGTATACCACTCTGATGAGAGATGTTGATAACCGAGGAGGCTATGTGTGTGTGGAGACTAGAGTTTATGTGCCTTCTTCTCAATTTTGGGATCAACGTATTGCAATACTTTTGAAAATTTGCCAAAATTAAAATAATATATGTATCTTAAAAGTATACATATATATATACACACACACATATGTAAATACATATAGATATACATTTATATATCTATAAATATATATGTGCCTTCCTCTCAATTTTGGGAATGATGTATTGCAATACTTTTGAAATTTTGCCTAGATTAAAATAATATATGTATCTTTTTTTTTTTTTTTTTTGAGTTGGAGTCTCACTCTGTCGTGCAAACTGGAGTGCAATGGCCGCTCCTGGCCACCGCAGCCTCAACCTGCTGGGCTCCGGCGATCCTTCCTCCTCAGCCTTCCGAGTAGCCAGAATTACAGGCGCGTGCTACCACGCCCGGCTAATTTTTTTATTTATTGTAGAGATGAGGTCTCGCCTGCCCAGGCGGGTCTCGAACTCGCGGGCTCAGGCAATCCACTCACCTCAGCCTCCCAAAGGTGCGGGATTACAGGCTGAGCCACCGAGTCTGGCTAATATATGTATCTTAAAATTATATATATATACACACACATATGTAAATATGCATAGATATACATTTATACTATTTTCTTAGAGTAATTCAATTTTTAATAATTCATGTTTAAACAATAAATCGTGAGGCCTTAAATGACTTATGAAATGCTGTAATGATATCACAATGTACTCCAAGCATTAATCTAAGTACTCTTTTGTTTGTTAACTTATTAAACTTCATCAGAATCCTAACAGTATTCCAAAATAATAGACCTTATTTAAAAAAATAAAAGGTAGTTAGTCTCTGAAGCAGACTCTGACTTTGACAACTCCTAAGCATTGTAATCTTTGTAGTCTTACTCAGAGAACACAAAGCAAAAATATCCTCAATCAGCTGTTATGAGCAAGTTCATGTGCAACAAGATGTCATTTTCTTGTATTTCACCTAAAAGAAAGTGTGTATGTGTATAGATAGATATATAATTAAATATATGTAGATAAAGATATTAATTTAATTTTTGAAGTCAAATTTATAAGCTTGTATTCAGTTTTCTTCTTTTTTAAACTACATATTTATTTATTATTGTTATTATTTTTTTTACTTTTTATATCAAGTGGAAGATACCAGAGTGAAAAAATGCATATGTGGGAAAATGTAAAATTAGAGGTCACTCAGGGGTCCTGAAAAACACTAAATACTTTTTTTTTCTATTTAAGTGAAGATGTGAAGAAATGGTACAATTTCCCTTGAATGACTCAATATCTGTAAAACAACTAACAAAAAAGTTAGATTGCAATAGAACACATTTGTAAGCTAGTTGTTTTATTATGCTATTTAAAATGAGCTGATTTTAAAAACTAGAAATGCAAGATAAAAGATTCTGAATTGCTGTCTAATTTTTTTAAAATTTATAATGACATCTGGAACAATTTGTATCCATTTTGATAGTTCACTCCTAACTGAGGTAGTGATGAGTTTTTACCATTTCAGGGATTAAAAATTGTAAAATAGACGAATATATGTGAATCATCAAAAGGAAGGTAAAGGATTGGAAAGAAGTAGAAAGAGATCAACATTTATTTGTAACAACAAATTTTTATTACAAATGTAAATCATACAGTATAAAATGTAAATGTTAAATACAGAATTTTTTTAGTGTTTTAAAAAGTTTTCAGAACTACATAATTTTAATATATTTATAATATACCAAAATAAGGACACCTCACAGTTGATTTAACTATGCTCTATTTTTGTTTGCTTGTTTGTTTTAGGTGCCAAATTTGTAGCTTCCCTCACAACTCTGATAAGGGGCAGTGAGTGTACTACAGTAGTAAAAGCATGAACTCTGGAACCATGCTGCCTGAGTTCGAGTCCCAGTTCTTCCATTAATTAGCTGTGTAACTTCAAGCATTTTTTTCTGTATTAATTTCCTAACCAGTAAAATGGAGATATTAATAAAATATGCCACATAGGATTCTGGTGAACTTTAGCAAATTAGCAAACAAAAAAGTACTTATACTAATGCTTAGAGTATATTGTGATATAATTACAGCATTACATAGTCATCTAAGTCCTAACAATTTATTGTTTAACAATGCAAAATTGAATTACTATGTGATTATATACATGTATATCTATACATATATATTTATATATTTTTAATCATAGCAAATAACATATTATTTTCAAAAGTATTTCAACACATCACATTCCTACAAATGATAAAGGAGGCACATTTTAGTATAATTTCCATCTTTAGATATAAATACATAAAATATGTCTCAACTTTCTTTTCATATCTCTCCTAAGTTGTTATTGTTTTATTGGTGGTATGTAAACCAACGCTCTTTTACATTAAAAACCAATATATTCTCATACTGTCTTAGTTATTAAAATATGTGCAATCAATATTAACTTTAAATGCATGATCTCTAAAAAGCTAATTAGAAGTCAATGGCAAATGATTGGACATTACTCAGTTTTGACCTGATTTTTCTCATGGTACATGCTTTTGACTGATTTTTAAAGGGAACAAATCAAATTACATGTAGTTGAGAGGTTTCTTTTTATGTTTTCATTTTACACATTATGATTCCACATTAATATGATTGAGTTTTGACTAATCCATGTTAGAAAACTTGTCACTTGTTTTATTGAGAATTTTATTTGAGATATTATTGTCTATGCTGTTTACCTATAATATGGACACAATCAAAGAATGAATAATTCCAGACAAAACTGGAGTGGGTGACCTAGAAAAACAAGATCAGAAATGTACAAAGATTTTCCTTTTGTTGAAATTTACAATATATTTCACTACTATTTACTCCAATTTTTATGTTACCCTAATTCACAAAAGAATCAAACTCATCTCTTTACATGTAGATTTTCTTAAAAGTCAGCTTTCATTTGTATTACTGTTATCCTAAGTGAACTATTAAGGACATTCTGGTATTCAAGATTATTTAATTTTCCAAAAGAAAAAGTTTATATTTCATTACAGTCATAGCAAACTGCTTTTCAGAAATAATCACACTATGATCTTCCTTTACTTTTGCTTCCTACTCGCAATGTGGAATGTGTTAATTTTAAGCTCATTGATTGTAGCTCTCTCAGTTTATTGGACATTCCCTGGGGAATGAGAGTCATATGGAGGACAGAGGTTGATAGTTTAAGGGAACTAATATTTACAGAGTATTTGTCTAGTAAAGATATGTAGGAATGTGGAGGTGTCGACAAGTGTGCATAAAAATTAAGGAAAAATAGCTAGCTATCTTTAAAAAATGTTTGTTTTTTTCCAGGAGAAAAAAAGACCCCCCACTTCTAATTTGAGTTACACCAATATAATTTTTGTACTTTTTCCCTTAAATAAAGAAATCTAACAGAATCAAGGTACTAGGAAAAATTTTTTAAATTTTAGTCAGCTGTATTCTATCTATCATTGGTGAGCAGAAGAAAAACAAGCACCTCTGTGGTCTTAGGCAACTAAGAGGGGAAAAAAATGACTTCGAGACACTCTAGCTATGTTGCAGTTTTTTGCTACTGCAAATACTTGATAAGGTAATGAAATAGTATTTAATATATGTATCTATGAGTCTTGTAGGTGCTTCCAACCATTTTGTTAAGCCACAAACAACTTGAATACTGATTATTTAAATGCTAGATGTCTATTCCAGGCCTGCTATGACATTGCTTAAAAATTATGCAAAACGTCAATATGGTTGTTTCATACTCATTTAAAACCTAATCTTATATAATTTCATGTTATTCGTTAGAGTCCACATCTTTCCACATGACTAACATTTACTTAAAGCACTGTTAAATATAAAGCATGTACTAAACTAATTACAAATTAGCACTTGCCACTGGTTTAAACAAATAATAATTGTCAGTTAAACTATTTTGCAAGGAAAATCCTATTCATTGGGATGAAAGAATTAATGTCCAACTTATCATCTATTAGAGGGGTTTTATTGCCTTAACCTTATCATAGTTAAAATATTTATAATTTTATAAAAAGGTGCTTCATAAAAAGAGTGGATTGTGACAATGAGATATAGTTCTAAGCTACTTATGCAGGGTAACATTTTTTGAAGATCTACTAAGCATACATCTTTTTAAAATTAGTTCTTCCTAGTATTTATTAATGAAAATTTCAACTCATTTAGTAAATCATTCAATCAAAAGCAGTGGGGTATCTTTGATATGCCAGACACTATGTTACAATGCAATTCTGAAGATTTCTATTGTAGTCATATCAGCCAGAGTACAGGAAGTATTGCATATAGATTCTAAGGATTCAGGGATCAGATGAACACACTACCTCTCTGTGAACATTGACAGAATATTCTGGCTAGGTCAAATTTTACCATCTCCTGAATATTCCATGTGATTTATTGATTCTGTGTTGAAAATAATGTGTAGACTTTTAAACTCCCATATATCAGTTTTTGTGCTAGATTATTTGTTTTATCACCTGTAATACCTTATATTTAGCTCAACTCACAGTTGTTACATATTTATTCAGTTTTAGAGCAACTAATTAAAGCTTTCGTGTTACTAAATGTTTAATGCTAAACAATATATACATGATGTGAAATATTAATGCATGTTGAGAAAATATAAATTAAGCATTTGTATTGGTACACACTTGGTAGTTTAACCATCAGAAATTTATTTTTTCATGAAACTGGAGGCTAGAAATTTCAGATCGAGGTCCACCAGGGTCTGTCTGGTGAGGGTGTTCTTCCTGGCTGGTAGATGACATCCTTCTCTCTTTGTGCTGATGTTGTCTTTCACCTGTTTTCAAGTGTAGAGGGAGTGACGGAAAGAGATTTTGAGAAAGAGAGAGAGTAAGAGACCAGGTTCTGGGACCTCTATTTATAAGGACATTAATCTTGCTGTATCTCGGCCCCATGCTTATGACGGCTTATAACATTCACAGTACAGGCCCTATCTCCAAATGTAGTCACATTGAGTGTTTCATCATAAGTGGTTGAAGAACACAATTTAGTCCATAGTAGAAACTGACTTTGCATAAAATTTTAGAAAATATTCTTGCTTGCTAATTACAGCACAGTTTCCTAAATTAATAAAATATTATTTTATTTTTAATATTCAAAATTTAAATATACTTTTTATAAAGAGGAAAGAAGAATAATGTGGAAAAAAATGGAAGAGAGGAAGGAAGGAAATCTTCTTGGTAGCTTTTCTTTTTTTTTTTGAGTTGGAGTCTCACTCTGTCACCCAGACTGGAGTGCAGTGGCCGCTCCCGGCCACCGCAGCCTCTACCTGCTGGGTTCCAGTGATCCTTCCGCCTCAGCCTTCCAAGTAGCTGGAATTACAGGCATGCGCTACCACGCCCGGCTGATTTTTTGATTTATTGAAGAGATGAGGTCTCGCTGCCCAGGCGGGTCTCGAACCCGTGGGCTCAGGCAATCCACTCACCTCAGCCTCCCAAAGACGCGGGATTACAGGCTGAGCCACCGAGCCCGGCTTCTTGGTAGCTTTTCATATTCATTGGACAATGAATGAAAATGAATATTTGATGAAATTATATAAAATGTCTATGAAAATACTAATTTTTTAACCATTCACAATTTAGAATGAAATTTATTTTATTCAGAACAATCTTGAACAGTAAATAGAAAATTACTAGAAACATCAAAAGTGTGTTTTATTTTGGTGTTGTCTTCATCACCGAAGGATTTTTTTTTTTTAAAGATGAATTTTAAAAATTAAATCTGATTCCAAACTGCAAAAAGAATATCATAGATTAGCTTTATCATATTTGGTTTGCAGTTCTGAGTGTGCAAGAAACCTATTTTCAAATCTTTCCGCATGTTATGTATATTGATAACAAATTGTGGAGAATTCCCACATGTGTGGAAACAGTATTCATAGCTGTCATTGCTACATCTCTGTTCATTGTAAGTTGTCCATTTATCAAATTTCCCTCTTAAAAATGCAAAGTTTATAGATTAATATTCTGTAAAAAGTATCTTTGCCCAATACAAGATGAAAGATTCCATTATGTTTAGTAAGTATTCTCTCTTATGCACCAATATCCACTCTATAGAATAGTGAAAATGATCTAAGGAAACAGATAATAGAGGGAGATTCAATTGTGATAGACTGAAAGAAAAATGTTAAGATAGAAAACATTCAAATTTAGCTATTATGTTGTTTTGTTGATGACATGTAAGGAATAAGACTAAGTGACATGGAAGTGCCTCTCTATGTGTGTTATATGCATGCCCCATCCATACATCACATAAAATGTTATCTATTGAATATTTTCTCAAATTAAACTTAGACTGACTCAGTTTTTTAAACATAATATTTTAAGCAATCCTAATTTTAAGTGGGGAGCTATTATCTTTGGACATGTGCATGTAGTCCCAACTACTGAGGAGGCAGAGATGCGGGGATTGCTTGAGCCCAGGTGTTTGAGGTCACCCTGGGCAACATAGCAAGACTCTATCCTTAAAACAAATATTTTTTTAAAAGAGAAATTTTCAAAAAATATCTCCAATACCTAAATAAATATAAAAAATATTTTAAATACATCATTTTATTAACTTATGTTAATACATTGTTGAATAAAACATGTTAGGCATAAAACAAGTAAATGTAACAAAAGTTTTTCATACTTTTAAGGAGGCTTTTCAGAATTTTCTAGAAATTAATAAAGTTGTGTCTTAATTCTTAAACTTTAAGATAACTTCACAAACAAGATGAAGATGGTATCACTAAAGGATTTAATACACTGGATCATGCAACATATAGGAAAATATATGTTAAAAATATAACCTAATAGTCTTCTTGAGATTACATTTTCTTAATATTTGTAACTTTTCTAGTAGTAAATGAATCCCTTAATAATAGTATGAGAAGCTGTGTCCACATCTTTTTTTTTTTTTTTAAGACTTTCACAACCAGAGTATTGAGGTCTACAACTTGGAAGGTACTCAAGATATGCTGATTGAATAAATCATTGCATCGTTTATCCATTAATTCATATATCATAGACATAGCCATAACTCAAATAAAAGACCTATCAGCATAAAAAATGGCAAGTTTGATGAGCTAGTTGTATTTTTCTAAAACTTTTATGTGTACTTAATTTAATTTTGTTTTTGGTTGAAGTCTCCCTCTCTTACTCAAGCTGGAGTGCAGTGGCATGCTCATGGTCACCACAGCCTCAATCTGCTGGGCTCAGGTGATCCTTCCACCTCAGTCTTCCAAATAGCTGAAAGTACAGGCATGCACCACCACATTTTTTTTTTTTTTTTTTTAGAGAAGAGTTATCACCAACTTGCCTAGGCTGGTCTCAAATCCTTGGGTTCAGACAGTCTTCTCGCCTCTGCCTCCCAAAGTACAGGGATTACAGAAATAAGTCACCATGCCCAGCATAATTTTATTTTTTATATTTTTTTTAAACAGGGTCTCACTCTGTCACCCAGGCTAGAGTGTAGTACTAAAGTCAGAATTCACTACAACCTCATTTTCATGAGCTCAAGTGATGCTCTTTCCTCAGACTCCCTAAGTAGCTAGGATTGTACGCATGTGCTACTATGCCCAGCCAAATTTTATTTTATTTTATTTTATTTCATTGTACAGACAGGGTGTTGCTATGTTGCCCAGGCTGGTCTTGAACTCATGACCTCAAACAATCCTCCCAGTTAGGGCTCCCAAAGTGCGGGGATTATAGACTTGAGGAGTTGTGCCCATTTACTTTAAGTTAATTTTTTTTTTTTTTTGAGTTGGAATCTCACTCTGTC
>NW_007246377.1:84678-99667 GCF_000164805.1 Carlito syrichta | reverse complement strand
TTGGACCAGAGCTCTGCAGCACATATGACTATCTTTCTAAAAAGGCTCCTCTCTGCCAGGCGTGGTAGCCTCCACCTGTAATCCCAGCATTTTGGGAGTCTAAGGCAGGAGAATCACGTGAGCCCAGGAGTTTGAGACTAGCCTAGGAAACATAGCGAGACCTCGTCTCTACAGAAAATAAACTGGGCATGGTGATGCACGCCTGTAGTCCCAGCTACTTGGGAGGCTGAAGCAGAAGGATCACTCGAACCCAGGAAGTTGAGGCTGCAGTGAGCTTCGATCGTGCCACTGCATTCCAGCCTGGGTAATAGAGTATAACCCTGTCTCAAAAACAAAAACAAAAAGAGCTCCACTATTTCTTTACTTATCTTTTGTCTGGTTGTTCTGTGCATTATTGAGAGTGGGGAATTACAGTCTCCAGTTATTATTGCAGAACGATATTTATTTATTCCTTCAGTTCTCTCGGTATCATATATTTTGGTATCCTGTTAGGTGTGTATGTAATTGTCATATTTTCTTGCTGTATCTTTTATCAGTATATAATGTCCTTCTTTGCATTTTGCAATCATTTTTTATTTAAAGTCTATTTTGTCTGGTAAAATGCAGCCATCCAGCTTTCTTTTCTTTTCTTTTTTTTTTTTCTCTTTTAGTTGGAGTCTCACTCTGTCGCCCAGACTGGAGTGCAGTGGCCGCTCCCAGCCACCGCAGCCTCGACCTGCTGGGCTCCAGCGATCCTTCTGCCTCAGCCTTCCAAGTAGCCGGAATTACAGGCATACGCTACAACGCCCGGCTGATTTTTTGATTTATTGTAGAGATGAGGTCTCGCTGCCCAGGTGGGTCTCGAACCCGCTGGCTCAGGCAATCCACTCACCTCAGCCTCCCTAAGGCACGGGATTACAGGCTGAGCCACCGAGCCTGGCTACTTTAAGTTAATTTTTTTAAATATGCTCAAAGCTCATACATTTTAAGAATAATTTTAAAAGTTTATTTGTGAACAAACGAAATTCTCACGTCACTTGTTACTCCCACTATACTTACAACTGTACCAGATATTTATATAAATATGGGAGTACACAAAAGAAATGGCTTCCTAAACAGCTAAAGAACGCTTATGTATATAAATTAATGGGTGACAGGAAGCATGTAAGGGAAGAACAAATGCATTTCTATGGGAACAAAAGGGAGGGTAAGAAAGTTTGTGATTTTTTTTGTTGTTGTTAATGTAGGTGAGAATGGTTTTTGTTTTGTTCTTCATTCCCATAATATTTTCTGGGGTTGGGGAAGGATTCATTTCAGAAATGTCTGATTTTAGTGAGATAAAAGAAGTTCAGAGAGGGCTTTTTTGGCCATAATTTGATCACACTGTATTTTATAATGGATCAAAACATCAAAGAATACTGAACCCAGGAGTTATTACATTCCTGATAAGATTGTACTTGCAATATTCCTCCAACAGAGATTTCTGCTTTCTAAGACTTTACATGCCAGTATTGCTTTGCAGCCTCTCTGAATCAACCAGATTGGGAAAGCACATAACTGGAAAGTGCTATTTATTACTCAAAGCTAAAGAAAGATGGATTTTATTTTAATTGGTAAGCAAATATTCATATCTGATAACTGTCACACTGAAAGATATTTTATGAGCAAAATAAAATAAAATTCAGTCTGCTAGTATAATTGCTTAAAAAAGATAATTGAGGTAAATTCACGTAATATAAACCATTTTATTTTTATTTATTTATACTTTTTTTTATTATGAAGATAATAAATGTACAATGAAATAAAATAAAATAAAATTTAGCTGGGCATAGTAGCACATGCTTACAATCCTAGCTACTTAGGGAGTCTGAGGAAAGAGCAGGGTCCTACTGATAAAAGTTATGAGATACCTCTGATACCTGGTACCAGGAAGTCTGGAGCGAAAATGTCACTATCAATAAAGACTGCTGAAACTCAAGTTCTACACAATGCTCTGCTGGTCACGTGGCTAACGTATAGGTACTAACAATTCTGGACTTAGAAAAGTAAACCATAAAAGCCTGGAGGGTGAGCAAAACCATTTTAGAAAGACCTCGAGTTTGGCTTTGCTCCCTGCATTCAAACTCAGAAATCAACTGTTTTCTACCAGTTCCCTGCCCCTTTGATTTATTGGTATCAAGGGGAGCAGCTGAGCATTGCTGGGATCATAGCACAACCACTACTTCTATGGAGTTTCCAAACACTTTCAACACTTCAAAAGCAGCAAGCACCCCTCAACCATCTGATTTCCATTTCCCCTCCCCCAACTCTTTGCAGTCACTGATCTGTGTTCTGTCTCTATGGATTTACCTTTTCTAGATGTGTCATGTAAGTGGAATCACAGAATTTGTGATCTTATTTTTTTGGAGGATTCTTTGAAAACATGATATTTTCAGATATTCAGTTGTATATATAAGTACTTCACTTCTTTTCATGTCTATATTGTATGCATTGTACATATCGCAATCCATTTATCCATTCTTTCATTGATGGATATGTGGTATTTTGCCATTTGTTGGCTATTGTGAATAGTGCAACTATGAGCATTCATGCAAATATAATTACTTTTTGGAGTTGTACCAAATAATTGAAGTTTCAAGAGTCAGAAAAGCATAATGATTCTTCAAGATAATAATTAAATATTATGAAAATAAAAGCATTTTTAGATTCTATTATAAGGAATAATGAATTACCATCACCACCCTCAATAACGTATGTTCCAAATGTAAATGACTAAGATCCAATAATTTTTCCTTGTGTCCCCATGCCAAATATTCTTTAGATAAATATAAAGAATATAAGTTTCTAATAAATTTACTATCCACTACTTATTAAGTGAGCTTTGCATAGTGATTTCCTTCTAAAGAAATGGAAAGAGAAAAGAGGAAGTGTGACTTTACAGTGGAGAAATGTGACAAATGCAACCACAGCCAAGTGATCAAAGTTAATATCAGTGGTAATAATATTTGCCCTTGATATAATGTAATGAAAAAACACTTTATCTCTGTGGTTTTCCTCCTTAAATTACATAACCCCAGTCTAACCTTGAGAAAAACATCAGCTAAACATTCATTGAGGGGCTTCCTGCAAAATAACTGACTAGTACTCAAAATTATCAGGGTCATCAAAAACAAAGGAAGTCTTAGAAATTGTCAAAACCAAGAGAAGCCTGAGTAGGTATATTATGTTTCAGTATAAAGTAGTATCCTGGTTGGGATTTTCGAACAGCAAAAATACCTGACATTTAGTAAAAACTAGGAAAATTTGAATAAATTATGGATTTTTACTTATAACAATGTGTTGTTATAGCAAAACTGCACTGGACAAAGTTAAACAGGAAAGAAGACTTTATTCAAGGCTATTGCAAAAGGAGAGGGACTAGAATGCAGTCAACTCAACTCTACTAAAAAGAAGGACTGGAGAGTTGTTAAGAGCAGGGATGGTTGTGGGTGTGGGGGAATCATAGGCCATCTTTGATTTTTGGCCTTTCTAAAAGAAAAGTTCTTGAATCTTCATGACAGAAGGTAGTTTTAGAACTTGTAGCAAGCACCCTCAGGAAGTTAGGCTCCCAGTGTCCCTCAGAAACTGGGACATAAGAGCCCTTTCATCCTTGACTATTACTTTTTAAAGAGATAGCTTCCAAGTCATTGAAGACAGACCTGGGTTATAAAACTGACAAGAGGCAATTTTAAAGATCTACATCTCAAAGGAGCAGGAAAAAACACTTCCAATTGCAAGGTTTCTACAACAAAATTTTAAGAAGAGGAGAGGGATTCTATAAGAGTCAGAGGAAGAGACAGGTAAGGGGCCCAGGGGCAGGAAAAAATTTTAGGAAGTTTAGCCTAGCTGAGGTAAATACTAAGGTCATCTACATTGGTATCAATATTGGTTCATTAATGGTAAGAAATGTGTCATACTATACCTTAAGATGTTAGTAATAGGGGAAAGTGGGGCTTGGGCTATATGGGGATTCTTTGTAGTATTTCCCAACTTTTCTATAGATCTACAAGTATTTCAAAATAATAAATGTATTTTTCAAATTACCACAGCTTACAACTACAAGCCCCAATAGTTATGTATTTCCTTCCTGCTTACTCAACTTCAATGACATAAAGTTTCCATTTTTCCTAGAGCAGCTTTTCCAGTGAATTATTCAAGTCAAAATTATTTTTTCTTTTTATAATCTGTCTCAAAAGAGACTCAATAAAGCAAATCCCTAGGGATGCAATAAGCCAACTGCCTAACTTCTAGGAACCACCTGATGTTTGTTGTTCTCTCTCACAGGACCGTGCACAGAATCTAAATGAAAGGAGAACTACTACCACCACGCTCACCGTGGATGTTCTGGATGGAGACGACTTGGGTCCAATGTTTCTTCCTTGTGTCCTTGTGCCAAACACTCGTGATTGCCGTCCCCTCACTTACCAAGCTGCCATACCTGAGTTGAGAACGCCGGTAAATAAATCATCTTTTCCCCTTCTTTTATAACTTTTTAAACCCAATGGGATTCTGATTAAATATTTTGTATAAGTATTCATCTATAATTGCAAAATTTACTATATGGGTGCTGAAAATATGTCTAAAACCAATTTCAGAGAGTATGGGTAAATTTTTGGTCAGAAAGCATAATTACATTATTTACGAAGTAGAAGGTAAGCATGTCATGGAGCAACAATCTCTCTGTCACTGATTATTTCATATTATTTTTCCAACAATATACTATAGCAGAGTCCACTTGCCAACATATTCTGGAAACCCCCTCCCAAAAAATCTCCAGTATTTTCTTAAATTCATATTTAAATATGTAGTCCTCAGTCAGAAGACACACAGGTCAACAGGCTATTTCTTTTAGTCCCTTAGAGTTCCGAAACGTTATTAGAGATTATGCTTGGCTGTTTGAAGGTATGAGCTAACAAATCCTGAATACAAATACCTATTCCTTAAAGTTATATTTTAAAGAAGCAGAAAGGTGGTGTATAAATACATATTTTCTATACTTAATTCTGCAGTTTTGAAAAATGTTGATGGAGCTATAAATTTTTGTCAGTTTGGAATTCACACCTTGGACCTCCCTAGTTGATAGATAACACATATCTAAAAATAAAGAATTGTATGGTAAACATATATCCAGCTGAAGCTAAAATATCAATTTCTTCCCTAAAAATAAAATATTCATGTATATTCTGTTTTGGAAAAGTCAATTGTCTAGAAGTCAACAACTTGACTATTATTTTTGCTGTTTCTCTGGAAAGCTTTCTGCTCTCTTGGTTCCCAATATGGTCCACAATGTCAGAATTTGTTGAAGGATATTTGAGTTATTTTCTCAAAATACTTGAGAATTGTCATTTAAGTGATATTTGAGATTTTGAAAAATAAAACAGGACTGCCTATAAATGTGAAGTAAATTACATTGCATTTTATTCACTTCACAGTGTTCTTATCCAATGTTGTAATTCATCTGTGGGCTTTACTCATAATAAATCTCAAATGGCTTAGAATCACTTTTGAATCTGCAAGTATAAATGATCATTGATACAGCTGACTTGCATAAACCAAAAAAAAAAAAAAACTGAAGAAAAAAGAACAAATGCTATCACGTGCAAAAATAATACATTTTTAGTGAGATGGATTAGTTTGTAGACAAAAGGGATAATCAGAATTTTGTCTCAATGAACAGGTGTTGATTACCTAAAGTTACATGCCTTGATCACATTTTGTTGAATTCTAGTAAAAATAAAAAATTAAAGATGATAAACATAAAACTTTTCTTTGAAATTCTTAGTGGAGGTAATAATGATAGTTTTTTTAAGTGTTAATTTATGTTTCTGAGTTAATTTATGTAGCTAGTGTCCCAATGAGACCTTGCAATAAGAAATGTTTTGAGATCTCAACAATTACATTTAGCAAATCAGTCTTATGATTATTTGACAGTACTTGGTGCACGGAGGAAAGTAAAGGCAGAGAGAGGCTGCTATTTGAGGAGCAGCGGAAAAAAGTGTACTGATTTAATTTTATAAAGGATCCTTGGGCCTCCTTTCTTCTCTTTTCCATATTATAGACTGAGCACCTCTGTGGTTTAGTGTAAGAGACTAGGCCCTGTCCCAGATTTAGGTTAATAATATTGGTGATAACAATGGCTAAAAGTTATATAGAATGTCCAGTTTGAAATGAACTATGCTAAGCTCTGTGCAAATATTAACTGGTGGAATATACACAAGAACTTTTTGGATAAGTACTTCCATTAAGCTCATTTTGCAGATGAGTTCTTGGAGGCAGAGAATTTAAGTAACTTTGCATGATCTAGTAAGTTAATATATATAAGTATATAATGTACATATATGTAGTATATAAATATATTTAATAAGTAAAAATATATGGCATGTAAATATATATAAATAAGTAAACATATATATGTATAAACTAAGATGTATTTTGTGTTTAAGAAGAATCAATTAAATGAAGATACATTTGAGGCCTGACTCTGCACACAAATATGCATAACAGGCTTATTCTGACTCTTGCACTCTGGGTTAGATTAGAGATTCACTTCATAAGTGGACGTGGGTGTTGAAAAATATTCCCAAAACTCTTTTCAGAGAGTACACATAGATTTTTGGTCACAATACCTTACCTTTCCATTGTTGTACTATATTAATTGTAGTCTGAATATAAATACCCAATGGAGAGCTACTCTAAGAATAAAAGTTAGTAATTTACAAAGTCATTCCAATAATACACATTGAATATTCTTAACATAAGGAAAATGATGAATTAATTATGACCAGTCAATACAGTTCTCATGCACTGAATCTTTCCTAAAATAATAGAAGTGCAAGGGATCCTGAAAATAATGGAGTCTTACTGATAAAAAGCAAGTTTGCAGGCAAAGATGAATAATTTCATGAACATGTATCCATGTGTTTTATTTTATCACCATATTTCTTAAATTAAATATTAGGTAATTTCTGAATGATCAATTGTTGCTTTATTATCACGTTTAACAGATTGAGGCACTCCTTAACCAATTGTGAAACAAAACGAATCTTAGATATACACATTTAAATAATTATGACAAATATTTATGTATCAAGGGTTTTATTTATATTGCCATGTAGGAAAAAAATTGCGTATTCTCACTTATTAACCTAGGTACTTGTTCTGATTATTAGTCACTGTATAATGAATCACCAAAATGTAGTGACTTCAAACCTCCTTCATTTAATATGCTCATGAAGCTACAATTTTGGCAGGACTCAAGGAAGCATCTCATCTTTGTTCCATGTAGTATCAACTGGTCCTCCTTAATTGAGGACTATGTACCCATTTCTGGATGGTTAACTTGGATAGTTAGCAGTTAACTTTGGCTATTAGCTGGAGCTTAGCTAGGACTGTGGACTGAGGCTTCATTTCCACTTCATATAGGCCTCTTATAGGCTTTTTTGACTTCATCATAGAAAAACAGTGGGATCTAGAACAAGCTTCCCAAGATAATTAGGCTAAATTTACAATTAGCTTTGAAATTTGCTGTGTCACTTCTGCTATTTTCAGACTTTGCCAGGTTCAAGGGGTAGAAACATGTTCTACCTCCCTGTGAGGAGTGTCCAAGTCACATTATATGAACATATAGGGGGAAAAAAACTTTATTATGACACTCTTTGGAAAATAAAAGTAGCCATAGTGCTAAAATCTATATCATTATTTTGAATCCATTCTGGAACACCAGGTGTAAAAACCAGAGTTACTTTCTGAGCTTCACATTCTAATTGATGTGTTTATATTTTTCCTTTTATTCCTTTTTACTTTTTCTTTTTCTAGTTTTCTTTTTATATTTTGCTAAAATTTCATGAAATTTCAAGAAGTAAGATCTTGCTATTCAGAGTAAGAGAACTAACCATTAATGTCAACTAAGCAGAACATGTTGACTCTAATTACATACCTTCTGATCTTTACTCAAACGAATTCTTCAAATTTTGAAAGCTTTGACATCTGTTCACCTTGTATATTGATGTGAAATTTTCCACCAATTACCTTAGTGGTATTCTTGACTTGAGAAAGCATTCTTAGCCCCACTTTAATATATGCAGAATTTGTAAGCTCAGAAAAACTGTTAGAAATGTAGTTTAGTATAGTTATAACTAATGAACTAGTATATAATAAAAATTAAAATCTGCTTTATATTAAAATTTAAATAATTATTTAGAGATAAGTTTATTTTATGAATGTAGATTATGTGTCTTTCTGCTATAAAAATATTGTCATAAAAAATAATGTTTTCACATGCACTACTATTGATATATTGAATGTATAAATCTGGTATTCTAAAAATATCAAAGCAATTGGTAGTACTCTGCTACCTATTGGCTATTAACTTGATAAATATCTATGAGACCCTAATATATACCAAAATTTGCGGTAATGGAGGATCCTGAGGAATTAGGATGAGATAAAATCTTTCTAAAATGTATTTTTATGTGAACGTATTCTCACTTTATGACTCCCTTAAAGTTGTTAGTATGTCTACAAAATTTAGGTTTTCTAGTACTGGGATAAACATCTGCAGTATCTGGAGAATAGAACACATGGCTCTGTTTTCTTTAATTTTGAATGAAGCACAGACAAAACCATGATGCATTCTTACACATGTATCCCTAATTAAACAGTGCCATGTATTTGTTGGGATGGTTGGTTAGTTGTGCTTTTGAGTAACTTATCCCTGGACAGAAAAACTAATGAGATATTAACATACTATCTACATATTACTACATATACCTTCCTTTAAGGTATATGTACCTTAACCACATTGTCCCATGTGGTTTTCAGTAGTGAGCCTGAGTTACGCACTATACATTGTCATCTTTTGTCCTGTCCCTGTTTAAAACTTTGGATTGGACCCCAATAATTTTTAGCCAGAAATACCTCCACTGCAATCTTTGTCATAAGTAAGTCTAGTTTTCATGTCACAGATAGCTCCTCTGGTTATTTATCATGCTCTACAGGGAAGCTTTCTCAGAAACTAGAAAAGTAGTGGTGATTTGCAGTGATCTACAACATTTATAATTTCTTCTTGGCATGTACTCTCATTAAGGATTTTATAGTCTGGGAATGCTCTTCTCTCTTGTCTTTTATGAAAGTATTGGTTTTTCTTTTTTCCTGGGTGGCCTTGGATTTCTCAAATGTTTGATAGCTTTTATTAGTTTTGTAAAACTGGATCTCTCCATTTATTTTTACTTTTTGCTTATTCTTAAATTTTAGATATTTTCTAGGCTTCTATCTTTTGCAGCCTTTTTTTTTTTTCTAAGATTGAATTGAGCAGACCTACATCAGTAAGTTCAATTTTTCTTCAAATAAGGATTATCTATAAATTGTAAATGTGTCTTCTTACTTGAAATCTCTCCTTAGTTCCAAACTTACGTTTCCTATCTTTTCTAGATATTTTTCCAGTATTTTCCACAGATGCCTCCTTATTCATTCTAACTAATTCTAATGCACTCATACCTACTCTCATGTTACCTACTGTTACTCTTGAGGTCACTATTGATTTGAACTTAAGACTTCAGTGACCTTCATTTCAAACTCAATCAGTCTCCAAAGCATTTCCTGTATTACTCATGACTTTTATACTCAAATCTTTTTTGACACATCTCTATTTCCACTGTCAAAATATCTATTTAAAGACACTCTAAATGTGGACCACTGGTCTCCAGTCTCTCACTACTCTGACTACCACCACATTAAAGCAAAGTCTTTTTTTTCTTTTAATACAATTCTTATTTGACATTTTATTGTATAAAATAAAAAGCTTAAATGTTTACCATTGCATAACAAATACATAATAATGCTCTTAGCATATCACTCAAAGCAATCTTATATCTGACTACGTTTCACTCTTATTTCTTCCAACTTATAGTACAATTTGTCCAGGCACACAGAACTTCACATATGACCCAGAACTTCTCTGAGAATAACCTTTCTTTCTTTTCATTTTGTTTCATATACTCAAGATTCATCTTGTTTAACCTAACATGATAGATCATCAAAACTAACAGTTGTCTTTGTGTCCACATGTATTCCTACTATAAATGTTGACTCTTTATTGTAATGGAGTCTTTTAACTATTTCTTCTTCACTAGATTGTGTGTTCTTTAATTTCCTATTATCATTATATTCTAACTTAGCTAATATAGTAGATATTCAGTAAACTTTAAATTTATTTAATTCATCAATTTTTAATCAAAATTTCAATGCATACATCTTGTGCATCAAGACACTGACTACAAATATGAATAAGCATGGCTCCTGCCCTCTCACTCTCAATTAAAATATATTTGGAATACATGTGCATATGTCAGGAGTTTGTATATATTTGTGTGTATAATTATTTATTACAATTATATGTAGAGAGAGATACTTAATATGCTCTTGGTGTTTTCAACTAACAGTATGACAACAAGCAGTACCATTCTTGCTATTATCTAGTCAAGGATGACTTTCAAAAAGGAGTCTAATAAGTAGTGTAAAGTAATCATTTTCCTCGGTTGCCATAGAAATTTCCGGTTTAGAATTGTTGCTACAGTACATTGTTCAAAATATCATGTTTTCCATTTAATTATATTTCACATATTAATTTATGAACCTTTAGGGTAATCATTTCAAAATGTTTCCTGTGAAGTTCTTTTGGGGCCTTCAGAGTGATGGATAAAGAGAGACAATTGGTAGCTCCCAAACTACCCACAAACTTTTAATGAGAAGCCTGTTAAAATGTGTTGAAGGAACAAATGATAAATAACACACATAGAGTCAACATATGACATGTCCATCACTTTTTCTTGCCACACTCATATGAACACACATTCACACACACACATACTAGAATTCACTATTGAGTGTGAAATGTTATTATGATTCTAAAAGTTGTTTGTGAAATTATAGGAAAACAAAAAAATCCTTTTTTCTTTTCATCATTGGTTAGAATATATTTGAAAAAGTTCAGTTATATTCAGCTAAATCATATTGCCATTTATAGATAATGTGAAGGCATGCAATTTTTAGCAGAAAAATTAGAGGTTGCAAAATAATAGACAGGAGGATTAGAATGCAAGTTCAATTGCAGGGACAAAGTCACTTTTTTGCTGAATAAGAAGACTGAAGTCTTGTTGAAGCATTTTTTCAAATTATTACTTTAAATTAACATTTGAGCTATGTCGTTCTGTGAAACATACATAAAAGTAAAAAAGATAGCAAGTCATCCAACTTGTGCTTGGTGTTTATAACTTTTCTTAAACATTTATTCAGGAAATCTCTGATGACTTACTAAATTATGTGGAAAAATTTTGCAAAGATGTTTACTATTACAACATAGAATAGTTTGTAAACACTGAGTCTGATATGAAATCCTGTGTGATGTTGCTTAATGTCTCTAAATCTCAGTTTGAGTTTGCCATCCACAAAATGAAGATAATAACCACTAAGACCGGTATGTTCATGAGTACTATAAAAGACGGTTTTTGTACCATGCTTAACTAATTCCTAGCAAAAGTAAGAGTTAATAATATTTGGTATTGTTATTATCAGTGGCACTGGAATTCCGTCATCTGGATGGCTGCTTACTTAGAGATCCATAGAAAAAGTAACTAATTAAAATAAGTTATTAAATATCTAACTATTTTCCATCAAAATTCCTTCTTTAAAAACTGGAATATGTTAATACTGCCTAATTGATTCTGATTGCACTATTCCTTATTAATTCTGTATGATTTGGGTTCTTTAAACAAATGAAATACATTTATTCAGAAGAACAACAGAGGTGTTTTTTTAAACAAACAGAGTTGGCACCATCACTGCTTGTGCTGAATTAATTATGCAGTATATTATCACTTTGGGGAGAGGCAGCAGCTGATACAAAATGCCACAAGGTGATACTTCAAGCCAAAAATATATCAATGAA
Organism: Carlito syrichta; assembly: GCF_000164805.1. Taxonomy (NCBI): domain Eukaryota; kingdom Metazoa; phylum Chordata; class Mammalia; order Primates; family Tarsiidae; genus Carlito; species Carlito syrichta. The sequence goes on along the minus strand of NW_007246377.1, from coordinate 87,705 downwards.
TCAAATTTTAAATGTCAGGCCAGGAAATAAGAATCCTCTCTCTCTCTCTCTTTTTTTAATGATTGTAAAACTGTAGATTTTAGTAAAGTTTTTCAAATTGTCCTACAGAGCCTCCTGTGGGGCAGAGGTGCCCCAGGGCTTCTGCTGCAGGTAAAGATAGAAATTCCACTCCCTATAACATTGGGAATTCTGCTTTTTCCCCCACCCACTAATGTAGAACGTTTTTTTCATGATTTACTTTAATTATAAGGGGATTAGCTGCTAATTATAAAATATACAGAAACATTTTGAAAGATTACACACAAATTAAAAATCAAAAATCCTCAATTCTTAAAGCCCAATCTCCAGGACAACCATTATTAACTTGATGCATGTCTTTCCAAATATCTGAAGCTTATGTGAGGTAATTATATTGTGAGTGTGTATGTACATACATGTGTGTGCTTTAATTTCAAACAAGTCAAATAACTCTGGCCTACATAAAAGTGATGTATTAGAAGTTCATTGTAAACTCATGGTATCTATTGGTGACTTTTTACAAAAGGATGAAGACCTGAAGGCTCAGAAACAGAAGTGTTTTGGGGGATTGGGGCAGGATCATGTGATATGGGGTACTGGGGAAAGATCATGTGCTTTGAGATGACTATAAAGATGGGATATACTTCTTTGCCTTTCTAATGACATGAAAATTTGAGTGAGATAGCATCTGATTGCCCTAGCTTGAATCACATGCTCTTCCTCTGACTAAAGGGTATGGAGCCAGAGACAGTTAGTTCTATGCATTAATTTGGTTAAGCCAGGTACCCAGATATGTGATCAGATGTGTCTGGATGTTGCTGATAGTATGTTTTTAGATGAGATTAACATTAAATCAGTAGACTTTGACTTTATAATGTGGGTGGGCTAAATAAAATAAGCTGAAGAATTAAAAAAAAAAAAAAAAAAAGACTCCCTTTCTGGACCTAGCTGAGGAGCAGGCGCCATCATGGGAGTCGACATCCGCCCAACAAGGACCGAAAGGTTGATCAAGCTGTACAGGTTTCTGGCCAGAAGAACCAACTCCACCTTCAACCAGGTTGTACTGAAGAGGTTGTTTATGAGTCGCAGCAACCGGCCGCCTCTGTCCCTTTCCCGGATGATCCGGAAGATGAAGCTTCCTGGCTGAGAAAACAAGACGGAGGTGGTTGTAGGGACCATCACAGATGACGTGCGGATTCAGGAGGTGCCGAAACTGAAGGTATGTGCACTGCGTGTGAGCAGCCGGGCCCGCAGCCGCATCCTCAAGGCGGGGGGCAAGATCCTCACCTTCGACCAGCTGGCCCTGGACTCCCCCAAGGGCAACGGCACTGTTCTGCTCTCTGGTCCTCGCAAGGGCCGGGAGGCAGGCATTTCGGCAAGGCACCGGGAACCCAGCACGGCCTCGCCAAACACTGCGTCCACTCCAAGGGCCAGAAGTTTGAGCGTGCCAGAGCCCGACGGGCCAGCCGCGGCTACAAAAACTAATCCTGGATCCTGCCCTCTTATTAAAAAGTTTTTGGATGCCCTCATTAAAAAGATTTCGGACAATCAAAAAAAAAAAAAAAAAAAGAAAGAAAGAAAGAAAGAAAGATAAAAGGACTAATCCCCCTCAAAAAAGAAGACTTTTAGCCAGCAGATTATTTTTGGACTTGAATAGCACCATCACTTCTTCCCTGGCTCTCTGCCTCTGACTTACACTGAAGACTTTGAACTTGCCAAACTTCACAATCACATGAGAAAATCTCTTAATTTGTTATACTCTTTCTGACTGTCTTAATCTCTCTGAGAGACACACACAAATATATACACACAGTGTATTGGTTCTGTTTCTCTGGAAGACACTAACCAATGTAGGATCCCTAATGAAATTGTGTTTAATGAGAAAAGGTTAAGTTTTCCAAAAACAGATATAGTTAAAGAGAAATGGATGCTGGGCAGCTAAAATCTAAATATCCAGGCAAATAAATCATCAAGCCATTTCAAATTCTTTTCTGGATTCCTACTACCGCTGTCTGTTAGGTCTGCCTGAATCTAATCAGAATGGCATAAAAAATAGTCATGTCACTTTCCTGCTTCAACCTTATGATAGCTTCTCATTAAATTCCTAAGTGTCTTTCTATGCCATGACCTATAAGTGCCTACAAGGTCTTTTCCCACCTTCTCTACTATCCTTTTTCTACCTGCTTGCAAGTATTCTTTCTGTCCTTCATAACACCACGGTCTTTCAATTAAGAACATACGTCCTTGTGTGCACATTTTCTAGAGTGTTCTTTCCTGATATTTTTCCTGTGGCTGGATTCTTTAGTTATTTAGCCTTCAGCTTAAATGTTACCTCCTTAGAGAAGCCTTCTCTGATCACACAGTCTATAGTATCCAGTTTTTCTTAAGACTTAGGTAATACGAGGCTTTTGTTTTCCACAGATTAGTTTGCTATGTGGAAACTTCTTGCACATTCATTTAGTTGAATAATATCTGTCTACTTCCTTAAAAAATAAACATTTTTAAGACAGAGACCTTGTCTATATCATTTGCTATCTTATCACAAAGTCTTACAATAGTGCCTCAAATGTAGTATGCTCAAAAAATATTTACTAATTTGAAATAAATTAAAATTTTCCTTATCATGCATATATATATATATTATCTTTTATTATAGCTACATAGTATGACTTTGTATACATGTACCTTAATCTATTTGTCTTTTTTTTTTTTTTTTTTTTTTTTTTTTGAGTTGGAGTCTCACTGTCGCCCAAACTGGAGTGCAGTGGCCGCTCCCGGCCACCGCAGCCTCGACCTGCTGGGCTCCGGCGATCCTTCCGCCTCAGCCTTCCGAGTAACCGGAATTACAGGCATGCGCTACCACGCCTGGCTGATTTTTTTTGATTTATGGTAGAGATGAGGTCTCGCTGCCCAGGCGGGTCTCGAACCCGCGGGCTCAGGCAATCCACTCACCTCAGCCTCCCAAAGGCGCGGGATTACAGGCTGAGCCACCGAGCCCGGCTTATTTGT
>NW_007246377.1:67167-84658 GCF_000164805.1 Carlito syrichta | reverse complement strand
TTCTGACTGTCTTAATCTCTCTGAGAGACACACACAAATATATACACACAGTGTATTGGTTCTGTTTCTCTGGAAGACACTAACCAATGTAGGATCCCTAATGAAATTGTGTTTAATGAGAAAAGGTTAAGTTTTCCAAAAACAGATATAGTTAAAGAGAAATGGATGCTGGGCAGCTAAAATCTAAATATCCAGGCAAATAAATCATCAAGCCATTTCAAATTCTTTTCTGGATTCCTACTACCGCTGTCTGTTAGGTCTGCCTGAATCTAATCAGAATGGCATAAAAAATAGTCATGTCACTTTCCTGCTTCAACCTTATGATAGCTTCTCATTAAATTCCTAAGTGTCTTTCTATGCCATGACCTATAAGTGCCTACAAGGTCTTTTCCCACCTTCTCTACTATCCTTTTTCTACCTGCTTGCAAGTATTCTTTCTGTCCTTCATAACACCACGGTCTTTCAATTAAGAACATACGTCCTTGTGTGCACATTTTCTAGAGTGTTCTTTCCTGATATTTTTCCTGTGGCTGGATTCTTTAGTTATTTAGCCTTCAGCTTAAATGTTACCTCCTTAGAGAAGCCTTCTCTGATCACACAGTCTATAGTATCCAGTTTTTCTTAAGACTTAGGTAATACGAGGCTTTTGTTTTCCACAGATTAGTTTGCTATGTGGAAACTTCTTGCACATTCATTTAGTTGAATAATATCTGTCTACTTCCTTAAAAAATAAACATTTTTAAGACAGAGACCTTGTCTATATCATTTGCTATCTTATCACAAAGTCTTACAATAGTGCCTCAAATGTAGTATGCTCAAAAAATATTTACTAATTTGAAATAAATTAAAATTTTCCTTATCATGCATATATATATATATTATCTTTTATTATAGCTACATAGTATGACTTTGTATACATGTACCTTAATCTATTTGTCTTTTATATTTTGGAATTCTGTGTAAAGTATTATCTTAAAGAAGTACTTCACTGTTTTATAAAATAAGGACTACATAAAATTTATTCTTCTATCATTTGAATGTTTTCCTCTTAGCAAAAACAAATTTATGTTACACATTCCTTTTTTTTTTTAGTTCGTGATTGAAATAAATAGTGAAGAGCATGATAGTGCATTTTAATAGTTTTTAATATGTTGTGGCTTACATGTGGTCACACGATGGTATTGAATTCAGTAAGGTCAATACAAAAAGCAATTACGTAAATATGATTAGAGAAAGCAATACACATAGATTATTCACAAACACCTTAATTTTTTAAGAAACCCTAATACCTGTAGATAGCTCTTTGGTAAAGCTTTTTTTGAAAGTACATTATTTCTCTACTATGATAGAGAATGCTTATTTCTCTACTAAAGAATGCATTTCTACTAAAGCATCTTGATTTGTAGGCAGCCTAATAGTAATTTTTTTTTGCACTTAGTTTACTAAGCAAACAATATTTGCTAGATGTTATCTGCAAAGGTATACAAAGAAGGGAACTAAATAGCTATGAACACAACTGATTTACCTACTTTCCAAATGATATTAGTGCATGATGCCATCAAGACCTTTAGAGGAAATCTAATATATAAGCCATTGTCATCTACTGTCCCAGCTTCTGCTTTTGCTCCCTATAGCCCATTCTTCACTCAGCAGTCAGAGTGGTCTTTTAAAAGCATAAATCAGTTTAAGTTACTCTCCTGCTTAAAATACTCCATTAAAATGCTCCATTGCCTTCCGGTTATGGGAAGAATAAAAGTCCCAGTACCCAAATATGACTTACCTGACTATACATGATCTAATTCCTGCCCATGTGCTACTCTACTGCTAGGACTTTTATCCTCTACCTTGTACCAAGTTTCCTCGCATATACAAGTGTTGGCTGTTCACTTTGCGGCAAAACTGTTTTCTCAGTCCTTCCAAAGGTTGCTACGTTCTCATCAATCAAATTTAGGTTTAATAAAACAATAGAATGTCCTTATTACCTGACAGTTCTCCCTAATGTAGATTTTCTTTAAACAGCAATAAATGCATATAGATTAATAGAAAGGTTTTATTAATTTTCAGTTTCTGTGGAGAGGTGAATAAAATTTATAATAGCTCTGTTATATTTTCAGTAAGATGATTGCTTTGAAGCTTGTTGCTGTTTTGTAACAATGTTGATGAATCAAGGGAAAACAATGATATAGGTCACTGAATAATATACAAGACAATTGATTCATCTTAATAAAATTGAAAAAAATCTCACCATGTAAGGATAGTCAAAGAATAATTATTATAGGTACTATAAATATTTATAATGATAATGTCAAGGAATTGTAATAAACATTTAAAGAACTCTAAATCCCCAATCACTAAAACATAGGCAGACAATTTATATAAAGACATATAAAATGACAAAGCACTTATTCCTATTAAAAAAACTACTCTTAAGGTATTTTCACACAAGAAGGAAAAGGAGAAATGGAGAATGATTTAAATATGTCTCTGCCAGGAAGCATCTCTTTAATATGATTTGAGGATCATATTATGGAATTTGCATTTATCAGTATGGCATGCATGTGTTGGGCTCAAGAATTACTTAAAATACTGCTTTCTACACAGAATGCATACTTTTCAGTCTGGTTACTTTGATATGAAGTGTCAGAAATAAGGAACTTTTTGGATTGTATACTTAGATTAAAAATATTTTCTGTGTTCCGAAGTAATTGCATAACATATAGTGTTTAAAGAGAGTATATACCAAATAAATAACACACATTCAATCCTAAAAAGTATATTTTCTTGTCTATATAAAATTGTAGTATTCAGTTTTGAGTTCTAATTATTGTCACTTTAAAATACCAGTATTTAAAAAGAATGCAAACATATTTACATGGCTATTTTCGCATATTAAATCTGCAAAGCAATTTAAGTACACATATTAGGGGGCAAAAAAGAATAAAGGCAATCACCTACTTTCAAAATAGCTATGCTCCAAAAGTGGTTTATAAATTAGTTGTTTGGAGTATGAGATAATTTCTTTTAGAAATAAATGTTATTAATGTTAATTAAGCTAACCTCCTAAGACATATAAACTTATTTTGCTTTTTAAATTTTTAGTCTATAGAAATACATGCTCAGCTTTTATGGTTTATTTGCTTATTTATTTATTTATTGAGGGTGGGGGAGAATGCAAACAGATACTCAGCATGGACCGAAAACAGTAATTTGAACTTCTCTGCGATTCTCTGAGAGCTAATTGCCCTTGTACTGTGGAGCTCCACCTGTCCTTAGGTGGAAGCCACTCTGAGTCAGCGATGGTACCAATTCTTAAAGCAACTCCCCTCTGAAGAATAAGTATGAGTAGTGGAAACAAGTAGAAGTAACTTATTATTCAGTAAGTTTTCTTCTTTTTCTTATTATGCAGATGGAATTTAACTGTTTGAAAAGAGAGAAATAATGTTTACTTTTGTTTTTTACTTTTAAAAATGAACTAAAATCATTTTGAAATAAACTTGTAAAATTTGCCAAAAGGAGGCCCAATATCAAAGAAGGAACCAACTAGAATACCTAGGTACCGGGTATGTTACATAAACTAGCTGATTACAACATAGTAACAATGTACCTTAGTCTGATTCAATGGACATTAAAAAATACCATAAACTGGGTGGCTTATAAACATTAAAAATTTGTTTTTTACAGTTCTGGAGGCTAGAAATTCTAAGATGAAAGAACCAGCAGATTCCATGTCTGACTAGAGCCTGCTTTCTGGCACACACAGAGTTTTGACCTCACATGGTAGAAGGAGCAAAGGGCCTCTCTTAGGCCTCTTACTTATTAAGGAAATTCAGTCCTTTAAATAGTCCTGTAATGACTAGCCTCAGAATGAGAAAAATAGGCAAAAATAAATTTTGTTTTTAAAAAAGGCAGGCCACGGCTTGGTGGCTCTGCCTGTAATTCCAGCACTTTGGGTAGCCGAGGAGAGTGGATTGCCTGAGCCCAGGGTTCACCACCAGCCGGGGCAACTTGGCTAGACCTGTCTCTATGATAAATCAAAAATTAGCTGGGCATGGTAGGGCGCACCTGTAGTTCCAGCTGAGGCGGAAGGATCGCCAGAGTCCAGCAGGTTGTCCCTGGGGTAGACATGAACGTGCCACTGCACTCCAGCCTGGGCAACAAAGTGAGACTCCGACTCAAAAAAGCAAAACAAAACAACAACAAAAAAAACATTACCGAATGTCTCCTACTGAAGAATTACACCTGAAATTACTTTTAGAACCAATGCTACAAAATGTTTCTTAAGCTGGGCGCGGTGGCTCAACCTGTAATGCCAGCATTTTTGAAGGCTGAGGTGAGCGGATTGCCTGAGCCTATGTGTTCGAGACCTGCCCAGGCAACTAGGTGAGACCCGCATCTCTACAATAAAATAAAAAGTTAACTGGGTGTAGTAGCGCACGCCTGTAGTTCCAGCTACTTGGAAGACTGAGGCAGAAGGATCACTGGAGTCCAGAAGGTCGACGTTGGGGTGGCTGTGAGTGTGCCACTACAATCCAGCCTAGGTGACAGAGTGGGAATCCAAATCAAAAAAAAAAAAAAAAAAGAAGGTAAAAATATATCCATAGGTTATATTGGATTCCTGACATCATCAAAGATCTTTGATTAGGAGAGTATCAATCAATATTCAGTTAGGCAGGACTTTAGGCCCACCAAAACAACTAACAGAAATTACGTACTAAAATTCTCAGTTTCAGAGAAAAATTACATTCTAAAACACATTCCTAAAGAAACATACTATATCATGGAGAATTTTAATATTTCTAATATTCCTTCATGCACTATAAAACAAGCAAACAAACAAAATAGTAAAATTGTGATATGTCATAAAAATTCCTAATTAATGACCATAGAAAAGCCTAATTGCTGTTTTCAGATGCCTAGTGCATGCTTTGGTGACAATTGTCTAAACAACTCTTCTGTTTAATGCACTGACATGTGTATAGGTCATTAAAACTGAAACAACAGTTTTGAGACGTCGCTCCATTTAATCAAAAGTAAAGTAACATTTAAAAAATGTACAACAATGGATCAGGAGGAATACAGCTCTTAAGCACAAATCAAATCAAATATTTAATATAATATATTCTTGCTATTGTGAACAATGCTGCAATAAACATATGTGTGCAAGTATCTTTTCTATAGAGTGATTTGAGTTCTTCAGGGTATATTCCCAGTAGGGGGATTGCGGGGTCATATGGGAGGTCAATATTTAGAGCTTTTAGGAATAGCCATACTGTTTTCCACAGAGGTTGCACTAGTTTGCACTCCCACCAACAGTGTAGAAACCAAGCTGTCTATCAAAAGAGGACTGGATTTTAAAAATGTGGTACATATACACAGTGGAATACTATGCAGCCATAAAAAAGAACAAAATCATGAATTTTGCAGCAACCTGGATGGAACTAGAGTCTATAGTTCTGAGTGACCTCTCACAGAAACAAAGATCTGAGTATCACATATTCTCATTCATATAGTGGACCTTGAACATCCAACGTAATACTATAAGAAAATGACTGACAGTGGTGGGAAACTATGAGGGGGAGGGGAAGGGAGATGGGATTAACAGTAGTAAATATCTGTCTGGGGACGGGGAGAACCCTCTTATCAACCTGAACGAAGCATATTTGTATACCTAACCCTTAACTGTACCCCACAATATCATAAAAAATATTGATTAAAAAAATAATATAACATATTGATCTGCTTCAGATGTCCTGCCATATGTTTGTTTTTTCATCTTCTTATCTATATTCTAAAATAAGATGTAAGGATATCAGACTGTTTAATATGTATCACAAAAGAGAATGAGAAAATAAAATGGTAGAGATTCACATCCAAAATATCAAGAAGAGTTATATTTTCTAGATGACTGAAAGTACAAATTTGTATTGCAAAATATTTGTTTTTATTTTATTATTATTATTTTTTGAGTTGGAGTCTCACTCTGTTGCCCAGACTGGAGTGCAGTGGCCGCTCCTGGCCACCGCAGCCTCGACCTGCTGGGCTCTGGCGATCCTTCCGCCTCAGCCTTCCGAGTAGCCGGAATTACAGGCATGCACTACCACGCCCGGCTGATTTTTTGATTTATTGTAGAGATGAGGTCTCATTGCCCAGATGGATCTCGAACCGGCGGGCTCAGGCAATCCACTCACCTCAGCCTCCCAAAGGTGTGGGATTACAGGCTGAGCCACCGAGCCCGGCTGCAAAATATTTACAATACTCAAGTTTATATTGTGTTTATTCTAGCACTGCTTGATAAGTCTACAGATGCTACTAAATATAGTATTTTAAAAGGCTACAAAGCATTCTTTTTGTTTGCATTTAGATCCTGATGTTTGGCAAAAATAAAAAAATCAAGAGCCTAGAAGTCAAAAGATACTTACATGAAAGATTGTAAGATGGTTTACTTTTTAAAATTTTATTTTTAATTGATACATAATAATTTTATATATATTTGATATTGTATATGGTACACTGTGATGTTTAAATACATGTATACATTGTTATTTTTCTATTCAGGGTATTCATCATATCAATCATTTCATATGTTTATTAATTCTTTGTAGTGAGAACGTTCAAAATCCTCTGTTTTAAAATATGCAGTACAGTATTGTTGATCATTCTCACCTTATTGTGCAATAGAATAGTGAAACTTATTCCTCCTATGTAACTGTAACTTTGTATTTGTTGAGCAATCTCTCTTCATCCTTCCTCCCAACTTCCCTTCTCCTCTCTGGTAACCATCATTCTATTCACTACTTCTATGAGATCAACTCTTTAGATTCAACGTATTAGTGAGATCATATGGTATTCATATTTCTGTATCTGGCTTATTTCATTTAATGCTATGCCCTCCATGCTCATCCATGTTGCCTTAAAGAAATGTACTAAACCATGTAGAACTTTATGATTTGCATTTCCCTGATGATGAGGCTTGCTGAATATTTTTCACATACTTACTTGCTGTCCACTTGTATGTCTTTTTTTTTTTTTTTTTTTGAGTTGGAGTCTCACTCTGTTGCCCAGACTGGAGTGCAGTGGCTGCTCCCGGCCACCGCAGCCTGGGCCTGCTGGGCTCTGGCGATCCTTCCGCCTCAGCCTTCCTGGTAACTGGAATTACAGGCACATGCTACCACGTCCGGCTAATTTTTGATTTATTGTAGAGATGAGGTCTCACCAAGTTGTCCAGGTGGGTCTCGAACCCGCAGGCTTAGGCAATCCACTCACCTCAGCCTCCCAAAGGCGCGGGATTACAGGCTGAGCCACCGAGTCCGGCGCTTTTTTTTTTTTTTTTTAATTGGAGTCTCACTCTGTTTCCCAGGCTGGAGTGCAGTGGTACATTCAGAGTTACCACAGCCTCTACCAACTGAACTCAAGCCATCCTTCTACCTCAGCCTTCTAAGTAGCTAGGACTACAGGCATGTGCTATGACTGGTTAATTTTTTGATTAATTATAGAGTCTAGCCAAATTGCCCAGGCTGATCTTGAACCCCTGAGCTCAGGCAATCCTCTTGTCTCCACCTCCCAAAGTGCTGGGATTACAGGCATGAGCCACCAGACGCAGCGTTGTATGTCTTCTTTTGAGAAATGCCTAGTCAGATCTTTGTCCATGTTTTCATTGGAAAATGATGGTGAGGATGATGATTATCTTTATTATTATTTATCTATTGAGGTGTTTGGGTTTCTCCAATATTTTGTCAAATGCATAGTTTGTAAATATTTTCTCCCATTCTACCGGTCATCATTCACCCTGTTAATTGCTTCATTTGCTGTGTGGAAGCTTTCCAGCTTGATGTAATCTCATTTATTTATGTTTGCTTTTGTTAGCTGTTCTTTTTTATTAAGGGTTTTTTTTTTTTAATTTTAAAGATGTGGGGTACAATTCAGGGTTAGGTATGCAAATGTTCATTATGCAAAGTACTCTTGTTGATGAGGTGTGCCTCCCCCCTACCCCGGCAGTTTCCCACTATTGCCAATCCCTTTCTTATAGTATTATGATAATTGTTCAAGGTCTGCTTATGAGTGAGAACATGTGGTACTCAGTTCTTAGTTTGTGTGGTAGATCACTCAGTACCATAGACTCTAAGACCATCAAAGTTTACGTGAAGTTCATAATTTTGTCATTCTTGATGGTTGCATACTGTTGCCTGTTCTTTTGAGGTCTTATCCAAAAAAATCCTTGCCTAGACCAATATCATGAGGTATTTGATGGTTTACTTTTCAAATGAATTCCAAACAGGTACAACAAAGACAGGCAAATAATAGGTTCTCAGTAAGTATTTACTGAATAAAATTTTTATTGCTAAAATATTTATTGTGTAAATTGTATCGATTAAGTTTGTTGGAAACACTTTCATACAAAATTTTCATAATAAACATAAAACTGTGTTATTTTGATAGATAAAAATCAATTGCTTTATTCATTCTTTGAGTCTTTTGAGTAGACTAAAATGTTGAGAAGATGAAGAGGTTTGTATTACCCCATGAGTAGGGAAATGAATATTTTGAACTCTATTCCTGATTAATTTTCTACTCTCCCTTTCAAGGCAAGAGTCTTAGATATTGCTTCATGTAATAAATGTTTAAGTTGGGATAAGAAAGGTCTGCTGAAGCTGCTATTAGTGGTACCACTGTGTACTATCAACTTTTAATTGTGGCCAACTTGACCACAATGGGCTGCTCTGGGAGGACAGAAAAGCCAGTCAACTCAAAGGAGTCTATGCTTTAACTGAACATTCAGTTTTATATTTCCTGTAATAAATCCAACGTTTATTTCAGACCATTATGAAAGTTGAGTGACTTAGATATCAAAGAGCTATTGCTGAGACAGGATAAAGTCTCAGATAGTTTCTTCAGTTGGACTTAGATCTTTAAAATATCACTTTGTGGATATGTTTATGTTACGTTAGAGAAGAATCTTAAACTGTGTCATCTTATCATAACAATAATGACTTGAGTATAAATTCTGGATTCTGAATTTTGAAGAACTAGAATCTGCTATTCTTACAATAAAGGGTCAAGTGTTGTATTTCAAAGAATGTTTTCAATTTTTTTTCTCTGATTGAAAAAAACTATCAGATATCTAACATAGACACATATACTTACACTCACTTCTCAAAACTGTGAATGACTGGCCTTATTTTCTGGTTCATTCTAATCCATTATATTCAATATCATTCAAAATCCTTTATTATAATTTTAATTTTGGCTTATCTTTACTTAATCTGTGCCACCTCCCAGTGCTCCTAATGTCTGAAGCATCAAGTCGGGTTCATTAATTGATCTACTTCATATCACTGAAAATACTAATTTTCTAGTTTGTATTTTACTATCATACCCCAGGATGTAGAGTATATTGAAGGTAGTTTGTTAGTAATTTTATTTTCTTGTGTTTTCAATATTTTTCTGGTTATAATACACAAAGAAATATGTATTAGTCTTTATTGCTGTTAATGAGAAATACATAGCCATTTCCCAGAGAAAAGTTTTAAGATCGTAGTGCTCTAGTAAGACTAGACTTCTCAGGCCATCTCTTACCTATACTGAGCTAATTTTCGTAAGACTCCTAGTACCTATATTTTCTACACAGTGCAGCATGTGACTACATCATTTAAATATTAGTACATATGGTTGAATTATCCATGTAAAGGACTGTAGGTTTAGCTTAGTTATTTCTTAAGACTTGTAAAAGAAGAATGAATGGCAAAAAGTGAGAAGGTGAAGGTGAAATAAGAGTGACAAATGTTCCTTCTGCTATTCTTCCACAAACAAAATTAAGACACCACAAAGTCCAGTTTTGCTAAAATGTCATCAAATAGTAACAAAGTTGTAGTCTTCCAGAATACTGCATACATATTGTTCTAGTTTCTCTACTCCATGAACCTCTGTTGGTTATTTATAGTATTCAAGTATCTTGGGAGCTCCTTTCACAGATTCAACTTGTAGTCTATACTGCCTGCCTTTTTCTACATTTTTTTTCTTAGTGAGGACTACTCCTTTTAATTATACCCAGTGATTAGTCCTCACATCCATTTTAAACTTGTTTGTCACAAAATTTTCTTCATAATTTCATAATGAAATCATTTTCATTTTCATGTTCTGCCCCCAAAGGTACTGATCACCGATTACGTATAAAAATAAATAAACTTAAGTATGAAACAATGTGATAAAATTTCTAAATCCTGTCAGTACTTTTATTTACAATATAAATATTTAGGTTTATCTTTGTTGAACAGCCATTCAGACTTTGAAACTCATTTTTAATAGGGTCAAAATCTAAAATCCATCACGTTTGATAAGACATTTATTTCTATCTCAAATATAGACTCATTGCTTTAATTATAAATTTAGCTAAGTTTGTATTAGTTTAAATCCCAAGAACATGCAAAATTAAAGAAGACATCTTAAATTTGTTTTAGCATTACTTGATAGTAGAAAAGCATTATAAGATGAAAAAATACCTTTGAGTAATACATAACCAGGGAATTAAGGTGTTTATAAATAGAGTTGCTCTCTGGACTGATGGGCTTCTTTCCCTTGTGTTCTAATCTCAGATATTATTCATCTCTGTATTTTTGATCCTGTTGTAGAGTCCAAGATCTCTATATCTAGTCCATCATAGTAGTTGAGTTGTTTTCTCTTGATTTCTCTCCCTTCTCTTTTTCTCTTTGTGTCTTTCAGTGGTTTGCAAACTTTAACACACATTGCAATGACTTAAAGAGCTTATCAAAACAGCATTTAGCCGGGCTCGGTGGCTCAGCCTGTAATCCCACGCCTTTGGGAGGCTGAGGTGAGTGGATTGCCTGAGCCCAAGGGTTTGAGAACCGCCTGGGTAGCGAGACCTCATCTCTACAATAAATCAAAAAATCAGCTGGGCGTGGTAGCGCATGCCTGTAATTCCGGCTACTTGGAAGGCTGAGGTGGAAGGATCGCCTGAGCCCAGCAGGTCGAGGCTGTGGTGGCCGAAAGCGGTCACTGCACTCCAGTCTGGGTGACAGAGTGAGACTCCAACTCAAAACAAACAAACAAACAAACAACATTTGTTGAACCTTATTTCTCGAGTTTCAGACTCAGGACAACCGGGGTAAATCTTAAGGATTTTCAGGTGTCCAGATATTGCTGAGACCAAACAGAATCACTAATCTACTAATATATAACTAGTTAGATAATGTATACCATTAATTTGACAAAAATGCAAAAATGTTATTGAAGCCTGAACTTAGACAAGGTTTTCAGCAGTAAGTGTCAAAGAGCATTCAGCCTGCCCATAAAGTTAATTGCTATGGTTGGCTTCAGAAATTAAACCATTACTTAAGATCTGTGATTCTAACAACTATAAATAATTGTCATGAGCAGGTGTTAGTATTTTTATTACCTCCATAAAGTTTTTTGATACTTTACTAAGATATTTTCTTTTTTAATATCTACAATATTGCTTTAAATTAAGGCATGGTAGTTATCTGCAATTTCTTACTAGTTGTGTTGGCATGAGCAAAAGTTACAGGTTAATTACAGAGTGTCTTCCTTTCAGATTTATTAATCTATTTTATAAATGGTAGTACTAAAATTATCTTTCTTGGAGTATAGGTCTCTGGGCACTTGTTATATCCAAATATGATTTTAAAATACTACAATGAGGATATTGTAAAAATAAATTGTAAATCAGAAGATCAACTACCTAGCAGCAGACTTTACTTGCAATGTGTTTCCTGAACACACTTAAATACGACTTATACTGTTATTGACCATATAAAGTCCATTCATAGACAGTATTCTAAATATAATTTTACTTTAAAATAGTCTTTGACCAAGAGCACCCTCAACAAGCCGACAATGTCCATTTGAGGGATAAAGGGATCATTCAACAGAGCTGAGAACTTCAGAGTATACAAATGTACAGAAAATTGAGAAGGAAAGAGAAAAGAATAGAGACCTCATATATATGAAAATAATATACAGGTACTGAGAATTATTTCAAGAGCAACAGAGCAGGAAATGGAATAGATGCAGACCTTATTATATGCCAGTCATTCTAACATTTAGCAATGACAGAAAGAATTTTAAAGACCAAGGTCAAAAACTGGATCATGGATCAAAAATCAGGACATGCTAGGACAGTAGGAGTGGTGCAAAGAAGGAAATATAGAGCAGAAACGCAAGAAATATCTTTAAGATTCCCATTTGAGGTTAGAGGCATAGGTTAGAAAGATCTTTCATTCTTCTGAGCTGCTATAGTAGTTTTAAAAAAAAGGTAGAAATTTTGCTAATACATTTTTAGTAAAAACATAGTATCCTTATGAATAGGCAGTCTTCATATGTTGCTAAAATGCAAAAGCATTTAAAAGAAAATGAGTTATACTAAATTCTGTTACCTGATAGTTGACTTCACATTTATTATTTTAACAATCTTGCTATAATCTGCAAAGTTCCTCCTAATAGATAAAAGATATGGGAATAAGAAGTTCAAACACACTATTGGTTCAAAAATAACTTTTCGCACACTTTGAGAAGGCTTAATAACAACAGTGGTCTTGCATTAGTATCATTTCAATGGGATATGTCTTTCAGTTATGCCAAAACAAGATTTGATAAGCTAATGATTTCCAGGAAAGTCTGAAAACACTAAAACAAGCTTAATGTCCTACATTTCTTACTTCTCCTGCATTTTCTGATAAATCAGATGTCTACCATATGCAGTCACCTGATAAGTGTTTAAAATAAATGTCACCGTAAACAAGTGAAGCATAAAAAGGTTAAAATTATAGATGTGCATTCTAGGTAATTAATTTTTATATATCTGAAACTACCTTAAGAAGGGCAAGGATAATCAAAAGAAATGGCTGCTAATTGTAATGGGAGAGTGAGTAAAATTTGAGAGGGCAATCAGAATCACATCCCCTTTAAGAAGTATGTGATATCTGGAAATAGTTCATTAGGAATTAGAGCTATCTTTTATCATATTTGGATGACAAATGAGTAGTGTTGATACAAAGTGAAATTTTTTTATTTTCTAAAACTGATACCCTTCACATGCCCTTCTCTACTGCAGAAACTTACAACTGTAACCAATTTTTTGAAGTTGTGAGTTTCCAATGTTATTTAATTATTAATATATAGCATAACTACACATTTTGTGCACTATTTGGAAGGATGAGAGATACTGAACATTGTCTTTTAAAAATACATTTAAAAGTTGGAGCCACATTAATATCAATATACTTAATTACTTCATTTAAACTGGAATACTTATACCAGAAAATCATATTATGTTATGGAATTTAAAGTTGAAATGGTAAAATTCTGCCCACAACAAGCTCCCCAATTTAGCATTCCCATTTATTTCAACATTTATTTGTGTTATTTATGTGTATTAAATTAATATTTAACAGTGACCTTTTTATTAATATTGATTTGTGTTTTTTTGTTTCTTTTTGCCCTCTGGTAGTAATAATTGCCAGTGAGAAGATAGCAAGGCTATATTTAAACAGGAAGGCTTAAAAACAAGTTCTAATGTTTAATGCATATGTATATAATTCTAGAATTATATATTGTATAATATTATAATGTGCAATTCTAGAGATATAACAAGTAAGTGCAGAAAACTTAGAGGGAGATAGGTTGAAGTGGGTCTCAAACTAGGAATAATTGAAGTGCAAATTTGTAGAAGAAGGAAAGAGATCTTGGACATGCTGAGCAAGTAAAATAACATGGCAAAAGTTATACAGATGGAAATGAATTCATTTTAAAATATATACACACAGCATGTTGCCAGTCTCCATAGACTTTATACATAGATGAAACCACTTTGAGACTCGTGCCCAAAATATAGTTCTGAATCTGACAACTTTTCTCAACTCTCTTCCATCCCAGCACCCCTTTAAGAAGTGCCCAGAATGATGATGTCGTTGTTGTGCTCTCTAACCAAGTTAGGACACTCAATTTTACTTTTTTTCCTATCCTTTATTTAAGAACTATGATCTCTTGGGCAGCAAATTTACCATCATTTTGCTAATAAAATATGAAGCCAAAGAGATAATTTACTCCTCCCTAAATCCGAAATTTATAAAACAGTTCAACTAAAGTCTGGCATATGTTAGGTACTGTGGCTGAGCATTTTGTTGCTTTACACTAAGTTTTAATACATATACTTTTTTAAATTGTTTGTTGTAAAGTCATAGAGACATTGACAAGTTTTACATGTTTATTTTGTTTTCCCAAACTTGTTGATGTCTCCTTTTGACTGTAATAATTTGTAGCTTCTCTTATAATTTCCGTGCAGACAACTTTATTGCCTATTAATAGCATTTTATATTTTCCTTCTGAAACCTATATCTTTTAATACCTTTTATGGCTTGGATCCCTACTACTATATAATTTGAGAATAAGTCCATTTCCAGTAATCTTTGCATTGTTCTTTAAAGAGAATACTTCTAGTATTTAATTATTAAGTGTGATATTTGTTATAGGTTTTTCATAGTTATTTTAAAGCAAATGAAAAAAGTTTTATTTATTCCTCATTTGCCAAGATTCTTTACTATGAATGAATGTTAATTGCTACTGAAAATCTCTGCATGTTTTCAGAAGGCTTAGAGGCTACAGCCCTTCATCTGTAAGTATCATGAAATATATTAATGCATTATCTAATATTAACACACCTCTCGTTCCGGGGATTAAAGGTATGTGCTTATGGAGACTCCGAAATACAAGCACACGTTATTAAATTGAGTTTACTAATATTTTATTTTAAAATATATACTTATGAACTGTAGTGAAATTGGCCTATAATTTAATTTATTTTACTCTTTACTTCAGGTTTAGAATCAAAGGTATGCATACTCATTGAAAACTTATTTTTTTCTCATGGTGGTGGTTTCTTATTACATTCTAGACCATTTTCTCTATGCTTTGGAGATGCTTTAGTGCACACAAAAATAACAATAGTCTTTTCTTTCAAGGAAATCATATTTTAATAAAAGGACATGAAATATAAATTCATATATGTGAAAATATATAAAGTAGAAGACCAAAAGTGCTGTGTAAAATGTTGGCTAGGCAAAGAAGTTTGGGAATACTGGGGAAAATGCTGGAATACTAAATGAGTGGTCATAACAACTTTATTGAGATTGTGACTTTGAAACAAAACTTGAAGAAGGAAGGAAGTGTGTTTCAGAGGGAACAGGCAGTGTAATGCTTTGAGTCAGGAGTGTGATAGGTGGATTGTAAAATTGGAAGCAGTTAAAAACGAGTTTTTGCTTAACGTGTGGTTTGTGTTCACCTATTCAGGAATTCTTTTGGAGTCTATATTTTTGAAATGGTAGATTTGGATTAGTCAATTGAGTTAATTGCGCGCGCACACACACACACACACACACACACAAATTCTTTTTTCTTTAAAAATGATTTTTGTTGCCGGGCTCGGTGGCTCAGCCTGTAATCCCACACCTTGGGAAGCTGAGGTGAGTGAATTGCCTGATACCACGGGTTCGAGACCAGCCTGGGCAACTTGGCGACATCTCATCTCTCCAATAAATCAAAAAATTAGCCAGGTGTGGTAGCATGCGCCTGAGTTCCAGCTACTTGGAAGGCTGAGGCGGAAGGATCGCCGGAGCCCAGCAGGTCGAGGCTGCGGTGGCCGGGAGTAGCCACCGCACTTCAGTCTGGGCAACAGAGAGAGACTCCAACTCAAAAAAAATGATTCTTGTCATATTTTTTGTAAAGGTGTCTTTGTTCTATATATTCAAAAGTAGACTGATAAAATGTTCTCATGTTCAGTATTTTTTAAATTTTTGTCTCATTCATGGAGCTGGCCCTCTTTTCATTTGTCTTATGTGTCCTGCAGTCTATCTCTTCCTTTTTTTCCATTTTCTTGAAGATCAGTCTGGCTGGAAATTTATCTGACTACTGTTTTGAAATATCATCTTTTTTTTTACTTTATTACATCATTTTTTCTCTTTGATTTATTTCTTCTACATTATTATTTTCACTTACTTTGTATGTTAATATTTTCTATATAATTCCAGTTTTTGCTGTACCTCAACAAAGTTTTCCTTTTTAATGTATTATTTTCACTGTTAAGTTATATATACAGCATGATTTCCATTTTATTTTTTATTTGAACTACAAATAACATGTAAGCTTTTATTTAAGTTTACAAACATAGCAGCATTATCTGGCTGTCTCTGCTTATAGGTTTACATCTTACATGTTCAGTGTAATATAGTTTTCTTGACCTGCAAATATTTTGCTAAGTTCCAGCCATTTTCACTACTATACAATATATTCATGTAACCCAAAATTATATGTACCTCCTAAAGCTAATGAAATAAAGAAAATAAATGTAGCTACATAAATATTTTATAAAATGTATTAATTTAACACATTCTAATAGTCAATTCACTGTCGACGTGGTTTCTCTTATGTATTACAATTTATTCATTTTCTGGTCAATATTCTCAAAAATCATTTTCATGGACAATTTTTGTTAAAATTTCATAAAAGTGTAAAAGTACAAAGTGAACTTATAGCTAATTATTTACATTATTAAGAAAGATGTTAGTGGCATGTGAAGTTTGAATGCTAATTGCTTTTCTGTAATGCAAATATTCCCTGCAAGGCCATTGAAGAAAGATCTTTGTGTGATTTAGAATCAGGATAATTTATGTGCCATATTTTATAAAACTGATCTCATTTTTAAAAAACTGGGTTAATTTTCTATATTATCAAATTATTTTAATTTTAGACTCTACTTTCTATAGATTTCTACAGGATGTTTCCTTGATAACATCCTTTGGATAACCGTTAACAGCAACTGTCCCTTCTTCCTCAAAACATTCCCTCACTCTCAAATTCATGCGTTGTCATCAAGTTACCATAGCTGATAGGAATAACTTTAATTTCAATCTCAATTGCCATAAATTTAATTAGACAACATGGAACTGCATATAAACAGCGATGAAAGAATATGTATCCACTGTTGTTGTTTGAAGCAGAAGGATCCCTGATAGATTTGATAGCTGCACAATTAATTAAATAATAGAACACAATTAAATCTGAGTCTACTATAAATAGAAAACATATCTGTAGATAGTTGTAAGCAAAATTAAGATCATTTCCTCAGTGTCTCTGCTGTTTTAAATTCCAGAACACACCAGACATTATTTTAAATGATGATTTATATTCCTTTTTTACTGGACACGAGGTTCAGTAGCAAGTTTTCTTATGTGTAAATAAAAGTAACATAATCTGGCTCTAAGGATGATAAACAGATTGTATGGTAGGCACTTACCAGAGTATTTTATTTCAATTGGTAATTTATTTCAGAGTATTTTATTTTATATTCAATTGGGAATATGCTAAGATGAAGATATATGAGATATATACTATTATTATTTTCCTCAGTGTCCTCTTCTAATTAAGTCTTGGAATTTTTTTTTTTTTTTTTTTTTTTTTTGGTTGG
>NW_007246377.1:39495-67130 GCF_000164805.1 Carlito syrichta | reverse complement strand
CCAAGTAGCTGGGACTACAGGTATATGCCACCATGCCCAGCTAATTGGTTTTTTTTTTTACTTTTTTGAGTTGGAGTCTCACTCTGTCGCCCAGACTGGAGTGCAGTGGCCGCTCCCGGCCACCGCAGCCTCGACCTGCAGGGCTCCCGCGATCCTTCCGCCTCAGCCTTCCGAGTAACCGGAATTACAGGCATGCGCTACCACACCCGGCTGATTTTTGGATTTATTGTAGAGATGAGGTCTCGCTGCTCAGGCGGGTCTCGAACCCGAGGGCTCAGGAAATCCACTCACCTCAGCCTCCCAAAGGCGCGGGATTACAGGCTGAGCCACCAAGCCCGGCTAAGTCTTGGAATTTAAAAGCTATGCATATTGGTTGAACTCTTATATGTTGTAAGAGGAAATACATTAGTGAGTACAAGTATCTGCGTTTTTTTTCATTCATTTCATATTTATTTCTTTTACTGGTTAAGTGGGTAAATGCAATGAACTGCTAAATAACACTTGTTAAGTTCAACACTTGAATGAAAACAAAATTTTGTGCCTATGGAAGAGTATATATTTGTGGTATAGTGAAGGGAATCTGGTTAATCTCTTATATTGAAATGTAAGAACACTATGTGTTAATGTGAATGAAATGAGAACAATTTAAGTTTTATATTAAATACATGGCAGACCATTGCTGCAGGTGTAAGAGATGATCAAATTAAAATAAGTTGTCTGTATAATCCCTTCTCAGTGTCTAACTTTCTGAAAAAAATGAGCTATTTGCATGAAATTTTCTGATAAGTATTATCAACTCATTTTCTCTCTATAATAAAGTAGAAATATTGATCATGTATAATAACTTAGAACCTCTTACTTTCCATTTTTTCCAAACACTTATTACCATTTTTCATGCTGTTTATTTTTTATTTAATTTCTTGTTTTACCTATATATCTCATTAAAATGAATTTTTCATTATTGCAAAGTCTTTTTCAACGATTATTGCCCAAATGTGTAAAACAGTAGTCACCAGGTACATCTTTGTGGAGTTAATGAATTTTATGAAGAAAGGAGATAGAAAAATAAGATCTCTATAATGTCTGCATTTTTTTTTTGCAAAGAGACAAAATGTAATATTATTTTGCACCATATAAGTTAGAATCATCATGGAAAATCAAATTGATACAATTCTTATTAGACTATATCTGAGCTCCTCTAAAACAAGTTAGATAGCAAACAAACAATATTAAAGATATTCTAAAGAAGTGTTGGGAGGAGGACCAACACCTTCATAGCGTCACCTCTAAACTACCACCACCCTCTTTCAAATAATTCCTAAGGCTTCTCAGAAAATTGT
The DNA here is from genome assembly GCF_000164805.1 of Carlito syrichta. Lineage (NCBI taxonomy): Eukaryota > Metazoa > Chordata > Mammalia > Primates > Tarsiidae > Carlito > Carlito syrichta. Next base: position 65,790 of record NW_007246377.1, on the reverse strand, counting down.
TTACACAATTCGGGAAGTATTTGTTTTTAAATACCAAGAATGATGACTGTCAAAATTTAGTATGTGTTTATGTGTTCAATAGACAATAAGTGAAGCCCTACTATGTTCTGGGTAATGTGTTGATTGCTGCAATAGATATGAAAACAAAGCCCCTTCTCTCAGTGGTCTAAAGTTATATAAAACCAAAAGTAAATGGTTACTCAACAAAACAGTTTATTACTATATAATACAATGTATTAAAGAGATCAGTAATGGAATGATAAGTTCCAAAACAAAATGTACAATAATTTAAATTATTGTAAATTATTTCAAATGACATATTTTAAAATTATGGGTATAATTATGGACACAATTATAATTATTATTTTAAAATTTACTATGTGTATTATTTTTATAATTCTATGTGACATTTAAATTTTTTAAATATGTATGTATCTTTGTTGGTCAGATGAAGTAGTTCTCCAGAAACAGCTGATGGTAGGTCTGTTATACTTAAAGGAAAGAAATTCAACATTTATAGGTAATAGTATAGCTAAGAGGAAGAAAACTAAGGAAATTGCTGTAGGCTGCTTTTGTGAAGAAAAAATGAAATGTCAAAGAGAAAATTTTTCTGGTTCTTTAATCACAATCATCAAATTGTAACAAATAGATCTTTTAAACTGAATTCCTCCCTTTCGCCTGAATTGCACATGAGATTATAGTCGCATACCAAGTAGAGAATCATATTTCATAATACATTTTATTTGACTTTCAACACAGTTATTCTTTTGAAGACATTTCTGTAAAGCTTGTCAGATATATGAAAAGCAGTTTCATAAACTCTGTTATCAAATATCCATGCAATTCCTTTTAGTCTTTTGTTCTTAACGTTCAGTGCCTTGGGTATCATTGTTAGAATACAGAGTGATATTCCCTCTTCACACTGATTCATTAGTCGTATTAATTGTTCTTCCCAAAGTTGTTTTTATATATCACACTAACTACTAATTTAAGAATAAAGTCTATTGTTTTTGTTCAGAAGAAAACATATAGTCTTTAATAATGCTATTTCTTAAAAACATATATTAGTTTTCTTTCAATTTCTCATTTATCCTCATTTGTTGACCTTCACTGAAAGCTAAACATATGCTGCTTCCCAGCAACTTCAACAAATTGATAGGTTTTATACATATTACAATTAACTGAATAGGTCTTATACATATTCTCCAAATTGAATTTTCAGTTCTTGACTTTTCATGATTATGATATTGAGAGAAAATGACTACAATTGCTTGCATAAGAAAAATTGCTGATTTAATGTAGGACATGTTTTTAGGATATTTGCAAATAAAGTGTCAGGTGCTATATTGTATCCATGGCAGACAGGAGACAAAAATGCCAAATATGCAAGGCAGGGAGGGGATCCTTCAAAAAAATAAATCATAGATATTCTTTCTCTGATAGCTTTTGGAAAATCCTATTAATCAAGAAATATATATATATATATATTGATTCGGGTCTCACACTTCATCAGGTTGGAGAGCAGTAGCACAATCTCAGATACCACAGACCACAGCCTCAACCTGCTGGGCTCAGGCAATCCATCTACCTCAGCTTCCCAAGTAGCTGGGACTACAGGTGCCTGCCACCATACTTGGCTAATTTTGTATTTATTTTAGAGACGAGATCTTGCCATGTTGCCCCGGCTGGTCTCAAACTCCTAGGTTCGGACAATCCTCTTGCCTCAGCCTCCCAAAGTACAGGAATGAGCCACCATATCTGGCAAGAAATATCTTACATCAATGAAGGTTTTCTTGACTACCAGAGAAAACTGTTCTCTCTCTCTCTCTCTCTCTCTCTCTCTCTCTGTGTGTGTGTGTGTGTGTGTGTGTATTCTTTTGGAATTGTATTCTCATTTAGAATATTATAATTGGTGATGTTCTTAACTCTTTCACTCATTAAAACATTATTGATAAGAAACAATGGCATCTTGTTTAAAGATATCTCTTGTGTCTCAGCATCTATCCAGTGATTAGTATGCCAGACTCCATAAGTTCATCCAGTGAGTAAATCAGGAACTGAGTGACCAGGAACTAAGTTCTTCCTTTTGTGTGCAATCCCCTACATCCTTCTCTGGGCAATTAGGGAAGTTATGCACAGATAATGGGTGAATCTCAGTCAACCCGATTCAATACATGAGAACTTATCCCTGTTTAGAAATAAGCATCTATTATACTGAGCCAGAGATTTGGATATTCATTTTTTATGCCAATTAATGTGGTTTTAGACTTTCAGAGACAAAAATTACAAAACATTTAGAAATCGCTTAAAAAAGACATACTAATACAATTTTAGAAGGAAATGTAGATCACCGTGTTAAAATATAAACTCTGTGAGACCTTATTTGTGGTAGAATAATACATAGCTATTGAAATATGGAGATTTTAAATTACATAAAACATTAAATATTTGCATGAAAAGACATCAGTAATATAAACATACATGAGTACCCCCAAATCTAAAATTAAAATGGGGGAAAAACCAAAGATTTTTATAAGTGAAGAGAAAAAGATGTAAGAATCAATACAGAGATGGCTACTAAAACCATTATAAACTTTTTTTTAAGTTTATATGAATTCATTAAAATAAAAATAATTTAAAACATTGAATAAAAATAGACAAATTTTGGCAATGATATTATGGTATATCTGAACAACAAAAAACTTCTATTACATTTTTTAAAAGGCTACTAGAATTATTAAGATTACACTGACCCTAGTTTGGTGACTTTTGGTTTCATACAAATTAAATGTTTAAAAGTTAACAGATTTCCTCCAGTAATTAACATATGCTTAAGTCTTCTAATCAAAATCATAATGAAAGTATAAATTTAACACATAAAACCATGGCAGTCTAATATTCATTTTATTTATAATAAGCTTTTATTCCCTAAAAATATTTGAAAACATATGATAATTTTACTTTTCATATCATTACTGTCAGTACATAAAAAATGATTCTTCAAAATGAATAAAAGTTGATAGTTTATGTCTTTCCCATGATCTTCTTTGCTTCTAGTGTCATAAATTACCAGTCATGGTCCTGACACTACCACAGCTAATGTATCTTAATCTTTACAATTCTTAGGGGAAAAAATGCATTTTAGTCTAGATTATAGTCATATTTACATTTAATAAGAAATAATCTTCATTTCTATTCTTTTGGGTTTTTTTCTTGAAAGGTTTAAGTCTTATTTATGATTATGTTTATTGTCTCCTGGACCAGGGATTTCTAGAAACTGGTAGCGTTTACAGGACTGGAACATAGAAATTGAGTTTCTATGACAAAATTGAGTTTCTGTCCTACAAACTTCTTTAGGTTTCAGGAAACACCTGGAAAGGAATTAACCAATGACAATGCCCAAGTCTATGCGTCTTTGGCTTGTTTAATGGCCCACATATCGATGGAAAGAGTCTTAAGAATTTGAATTTTAAAAAGTAGTAAACTTTACTCAAGGACTAGTCCATGTTACTCTCCCTCTACTCCTCTCACCTCCTCTTTGTCTCCATTGTCATTTGATGTACTTTGGTTACCTCTCTCTTCATCTGACACCTTTGGAATTAATAGCCCGTTTACATTCATTTTAACCTTCTGCTGACTTGACTCCCCTGTAACATTCTACTCAAGTTATTTCTTCTCACCTATCTATGCTGCCATCAACAACAAACTGCATGCTGATTGTAACTCTATTCAGGGCCCCTTGGACACAGCTCCAGTCAGACCTAAGGTTATCTTTGACAGAAGCCAGTGGAAGATGTTTGCCAGTAAAAGAATTCAACACATTGACAAAAGGACTAGTGACAAAAGCAATTTTCTTTCCAAGGCTGTGGCTTAGTTAGACTGGACCTGTTAAACAACATGCAATTTTTTGTTTTCTAAAAGTGAAACTTTGAGCCCTTTGGCAGCATTGCATTATGGTGAGGATTACTTTTAAAGTAATTGTAGGTCACTATTTGCTCAAATTCAGAAGTCCTTTTATTTCTCAATAAGCTCTTTATATTTTGTAAGATTGAATGCAAATAAAAAAATTTAAAACATACTTAGCCAAAGAAAAAATTGTTACTTGTTCATATTAGAGATCACACATTCCTCTTTTCACTATAAAATAAGAAATACAAATGCAAAATTAAAAAAATATTTTGTTTTATAACAAAATTTTGTATTGTGAGCTATATCATTTAAATTATTTTTTCACAATATTATTTTCCAAACACTACTTTTAGAGAAATATTATCATAGATATAGAAAGATATTTTCCCTTTGAGTGTTGAGACTGTAATCTTGCTGGATAATATTATTTTATTATTTTTATCAAGTTATTTCATTTCTAATAGAAAATAATTTAGCACAGGAACAAGTATTTTATAAATAAATTTACTGTATTGTTCACTTTACACACAAAAGTTGTTTTATATAGAAAACTCAGAACTAAACTTTCTTGTACTTTCGACTCTGCCCTTAAATCAGTCATGATGTAACTTTGCTTGCCCTCTGGCCGTCATTTATTTTTAGTTACTTTGGGTTTTTTCCCATTTGATCCATCTTGGTAGCAGAAATAGCCAATGCCTAGGTTCATAGTCTCTCTAATCTAAGTGAATTATTCCTATAACAACATTCACTGTGCTTCTCCTTATATCTGTTATGTCTTCTTGAATTCATTCTTTAGAAAAATAATCTGTCTTCCCCTCCTTTAACTGTTCATATGCTCCTATTTTGTCAACAAAACAAATAAATTCTGTTTTCTAACAGGAACAAGACATCAATCTAATTCCCTCTTTGACCTTCAGTTTCCCCTTGGCTATACAGGATTCACTGTATCTAAGCAACCTCATCTTTAGTTTTTCATCACTGGCAGAAATGACTCTGTAATATCGGATTAAAAATATCAGAGAACAGAGGTTGCCCCCAAAATAAAAAGAATCACTAAGAAATGGTGGATTTACCATTTTACCAATTATCTTTTAGTTTTGTAACATTTGATTTTTTTTTCAGTCTCTAGATGAATACCATCTAATAGGTCAACTTAATGTGTACAGAGCCAGGGATCATGCAGAGGACTATGCGTGTAGAAGTTGTTTCTTAGCAATTTTGTATTGATTATCTGCACATACAACATAGAAAAATATAAGGTGTTTTTTTTCCCCATGTGACATCAGTTTTGTAAGGATGTTGTGTAAAGAGAAATGTTTTTAATTATATGCTTTCATTTTTAAATCTGTGATCAAATACATTTGTATGACAACTCACTGTAGCGCCACTGATTTACTAGAATAAACTAAAAGCATATGCATATACCCTCCACGTCTACACACGTAAACGCCCTGTTTTTAATTATTTTTAAGTTGATCTATTATGCTTTCAGCAAGCTAAATATCAACTAATATCATTCATGTACGCACAGTAGCAGATTTTTAAAAAAATCTCATTTGCCCTAATTTACTAAACTTATGAGTAATAGTTCTATACCTCTGAAAGAAAAAAAAGGGATAGTGTCTTTCCAAGTTTATCTTCTTAACTTGCCTTATCTCACCAGTAGATTTGTGCACTGAGATGTTCTCTGATTTCTCTGTTTTAAAAGGGAGGGCAAGACAATTATCTTTATTTCACACTATTCCTATGAGACTGAAATGAGATAAAATATATGATAGACTGCAAAACCCTGCAGAAATGTGAAATGATATCTATATTACTCAGGTTTCCTTATTACCCATCCTTCTTCCCTCTGAATAATTCAGTAGAAAATTGCACACATTACACATAGTTTTTCATTGTTAATTGCATCATATGTGAATTAATCTTGTTTCACAGTTAGGTTTTAAATTCTTGGACAATGAAAATCACCTAAAAAAGAATCAGTCCATCAGTTATAGAAACATATATCTGTCTCAATATCTATATATCTATTGAGAACTTTATCTAGAATATCTGTCTCAATATCTATATATCTATCGAGAACTTTAGAGATAGAGATGTGTGTGTGTGTGTGTTTGTGTGTGTGTGTGTGTGAGAGAGAGAGAGAGAGAGAGAGAGAGAGAGAGAGAGGGGGACAGACAGACAGAGACAGAGACAGAGAATGAAAGAGAAAGAAAGACTTTTAGTGCAAGACAGTTGGGTCCTAGGGATATAGACATTGTAATTATATCCCTTCAGGAAGTACACATTTTAGTGTAAGGAGACAGAAAATTAAAATTTTCACAAATAAAGTATATTCAGGCAGTGGTACATACTATGAAAAAAGCACCATTCAGTCAGTAATATAAATGCAGATAAATGAAGGGGTCGTCCTAACTAGAGTGATCATGGAAACTTCTCTAAGGAAGTGGCATCCGAGTTGAGAAATGAGTTATGAAAAGGAAGGCTAAATAAACAGGAAATGCAAAAACTGGAAGAGGAAACAAAACTTTTGGCATATCTTAATGAGAGAAAGAAACCAGAGATGCCAGGGAATGGGAAATACAGTAATGGGAGGTACAATTAGACAGAATAAGCAGGTAACCAGTAGAAAATCGTAACCTTACCCACGTAATGATAGAAAGTCAAAGGGATCCATCAAGAAAGCACAGGCTTTAAAGTCAAATTCTGTTTCAAACTATACCACTTGCTACTTTATACTTTTGACAGGTTCCATAACAATGGCATTTTGAAAAGTAAATAGTATAGAACCAGGTATAAATTGAATGGCAATAAATGTTAGTGTACTTTCCCTTTAGTTACTTTGCTTTCTGATTAATTGATTAGAGCAATCTATTGCAAATATTTTCCAAGTAAACAAATCTGATCTACTGATTCTTCTTTATCTTTAAATGGAATGTGTGTATTAGTTTTCTTGTTTTTATTAGATCATTGTGGAATAATTCAAATTCTTTTTCATTTTGCTGCGTTCTGGAGTCTTAGGTGGTCTTAGGTGAACAGTTTCCTCAGAGACAATGTCTTCTCTTCAGTCAGCTTTGCTTCAAAGATTAATCTTAGACACTGTCTGATTAGACAGGTGGTAGGAGATGGCTAGTGGGATGGACTAGATATAGTTGGGGGGTTAGATGACCAGGTAACTGGGAGGGTCCCCTTCTAGGGACTGTTATCAGAGTTTGAGGAAAATTTCCCCCTTTCTTATATCTGTTTTCAGTCCTGGTCAGTTACCAAGTGTTGCTTTTGTAAGAGGAGTATAAGTTATTATTGTGTTTTCAGATTCATGAAAGTTGCATCTGTGCTGAGGTGGACTTATCTGCAGGACACCCAATGTTCTTAGGTCCCATTGTCAAAGACACCTGGTCATTCCTAGACCCATGCTTGGAAACTCCCTGTAAGAGTTTGAATGGGCTTTACAGCTACCCTTAATATGTCCCTTACAATATACTACACATTTGAAACTCCAATTTTGTCCCATATTTAATAGCTAGTCTACTTTTTCGATTATTGTTTGTTAGATAACTGAATTTAGCTGAAAAATAACATATGCACTCAGTTAAGATTAGGATCAATGAATGCCTTATCATTGATATTTTGCTACTGGTTTAAAACTTTTTTTAGCGTAAGCAGGCATATTTGAATATAAACTTCACAATAAGATTCTGAAAATGAGCTGCCCCATTAATCAAATATTTGGTAACATTTCCTCACAAGAGCACAATTTCGTTTTTCCACAATAGGAATCAAAAGAATCCCTTAAAAATTCCCAATAAAGACAGCTGCTAGTACAATGGAAGGACAAATGCAATGCAAAGAGTTTTCTGGATAAGTTCTCAAAGGAAGGGTTGTGCATTTGCTGCATACTTTCCAATACTGCCCAGCTTCTCTGTTTTTGAGGAATGTGGATAAATAAATAAATATATGAAGGCATTAAAAGTCAGAAAATAAGAAAGGTTAGAATGTAGTTTGTACACATTGTTATATACATATTTTTTGAAGTGTTTACCCAAAATGCAGATTACTTAGAGCTGTCTTCAAGCGTTATGAATATATGTGTTTTCTGGGGTCAGACCAACAGTTGTGATTACTTTAACAGATGCTTCTGATGCAAGTGTAATGATACCTACACTTTGAAAAATATCCATATAGTGTGAAATAAGTACATTTTATGTGGAGACATAAATTGCTACCAATGCAGAAAGGGAAAACACTATTACATTGAACATCTAAAGAAAAATTGAAAAGTTTAATGGAAGTTTCCAGAGACCCTGTGGGCAAATATCAAGAATGTCATTTGGAAAAGATTTATGAAACATCTATCAGTGCCCTGCAGGCAACAGCATCCAGAATCATCAACACTATCCTGTTGTGGTTTAAAGAAGTAGTCTCCATTGCAAGAACAAAATATAAGTCTGAAAACTAGATTGGGTGGGTCATACTATTTCAAAAAATTAAAACCAAGTGTTTTACTCTGTCCATCCACAAAAAAAGAACCTAATCTCCCAGAATCCTTCAGTATGCTGGGGAGTTTAAATATTGCTAACGGTTTAGTTTTGGAGAAGCTCCTGATCTGTTTGTGATTCAGAAGCTATAGCTGTGGGTGTTGGATAAGAGTGCACAGGAAACCATTCTATTGGCAGTTATATGTGCTTTGCCAAATGATTTATACTGTTCAGTGAGGCAGACATAATCCCACCAAGCCTATCAATCAAAAAAAAAACCCTTTGTTTTGTGCTCCTCTTGTATTCTCAAGGACTTCAAGTTAAATGAACTCTATAAAACACTAACACATTATGTTGCTTGTGTGCATTTCCATTTTAGCATTATTATCTTATATATTTTTATTTGTCAAGGTGAGGTTTGCACCATCTCTACAAGTTCTCATTCCTGCTGTTGAAGTTACACAGAATAACCCTGGGATAAGAGAGTAAGTTCTATCGAAAACAAGAGGATGCATACTCTTCTTACCCAATTTTTAATAACAAGAAAGAATTTATGGTATTTTGTGTCCCAAATCAACATCCAGTAGGATAAATTTAGTCTTTTCAATGCCTAGGATAAAATATAAACAAATGATACTGGCCATCCAAAATGACTTGTTTCTAGTGTTCATTTTCTTAATTTTAGATGTGTTTCTGCAAAGAATATAACTACTGCTTGTATGTTCTTTCTAAGCTGATGCAGAAATCACTTTTACATTTTGGTTTGTTTTTAATTTTTTTGAGTCAGAGTTTCACTCTTTCACCCAGGCTGGATTGCAGTGACACGCTCACAGCCACTGCAACCTCAACCTGCTTGGATTAGGTGATCCTTCTGCCTCAGCCTTCCCAGTAGCTGGAACTATAGGCGTGCACCTCCATGTCTGGCTAATTTTTTAATTTCTTGTAAAGATGAGGTTTTGCCAATTTGCCTGGGCTAGTCTCGAACCAGTGAGCTCAGGATATCCTTTCACCTCAGACTTTCAAAGTGCTGGGATTATAGGCGTGAGCCTCCGCGTCCAACCCAGGGCTAACATTAAAGCATTTCAATATATACAGTTAAACATAACTGGAAAGTGACATTAACAACTTTTTCTAGTATTAGATGTCCATTTGATCTATTAAATTAAAAGTACAGCATTTGAGAACTAAAATTGAAGTTAAAAATACTAAAATAATGCTTTTCAAATCAGTTATGAAAAGGACAATTCATTTATATGATGTAAGTAATAGCATATATTAACATCTGCATATTTTAATATGATTATAGTAAGATGACAACATTGTTTTGATAAATATTACTAAAGTTTAAATTGTATATATAAAAAATACTAATCACTAATGTCTCATAAATAATGCATATTGGTGGCAAAGTTCAGAGTTTTTTATAAATAGAACTGTAAAATGCTATTACTTTATACAGCAGGAGAGTACTTTTTGTGGTGCTATTATTATATATTCTCTACTGTGGATATGACTTAAAACTACAAGAAGTCAAAAAAATGATACAATTCACCACTGTCACAAAAACTCTTATTATCCTCAATGTTCATTAAGCAGAGTCAATATGCCAGGCAATGTACTCAATGAAGAATATATTGCTATTAGTACTTTGAGTAGTAGTATTTGAATATTCTGACAGCAAATGCTACTTTCTGTTATTTCAGTATAAGATATATCCAAAAAGTTGTAGAAAACTGTAGTAACTTTGATAGTCTCACATATAATTAATAGCCAATCAATATCTGAAAATTAATATCAAAACATAACTAGTTTCATTAATCTTTTTATTTTTTAAATTTTCTTCACTTCTGGAATTTAAAATGTATTTTTCTTCAGTAAAACTAATCTGCAATCAAATTTATCAAGTTATTTTTTTTCCCTGAAGGTATACTTCTTCTTTCGGATTTTACTGACTACTGGCTCTATAATGTTGTAATTATTTTACTCTCAGAAATCAGTCAATACAAAAACCTTGGTTTTCTAATTTAATAAATCATATTTGGCATCTACAATTTATCCAACACCAAATAAGGCACTAATTTGAAGGAAATAGTTATGGTCATGTTTTTCAATGTAACTGTATTCTAAATCAGAAAGAAATTTAAACATAAATAGAATGATAAGAAATTTTAAACTAGTATTTATTTATTTATTTATTTATTTTTTATTTTTTAAGGATGTGGGGTACAATTCAGGATTACATATACAAGTGGTCCAGTGACCATTTGTAAAGTCAGCATTTACTAAATGTTCACGTAGGACAGTCACTGGAAGGCCTGATAAAAAAAGGTCTGTGATTAAATTTATATAATATTAGTTAATACATGAATTGATGTAAATTAATGTTACTATTTTGCGCTTACAATGCTGAAATTCCCAAAGATGTAAGTATTCACATAATGAATACGTTGAAGAGTAGTTTCAGACCTTGGTTGTTCCAGTTCTGGACTGCACTACTCTGTAATGTACTGTGATGAGCTAAGAATATGAGAGTTCCGATCTAAGTTCAATGCATGTGAAGGCGTATTGCCATGGGAATAGTGAGGAAAAGCAATTGATTTCTCTATCTGAAAAAGTTATTGATTTCTCTATCTGAAAAAGTTAGAAGTGAAATTTACCTCCGTGTTGATATCATGCACAGCTGACAACATGGTTTTAGCAAACAACTCTTTTGTCTTGTCATTTTTCTATTCTTTTTTTTTTATTATAAAATTGTGGGGTACAATTCAGGGTTAGGTATACAAATATTCATTGTGCAGCTACCCTTGTTGATGAGGTGTGCCCCCTTTTCCCCAGACAGATTTTTGACTACTGTCAATCCCACCTCCCCATCCCCCATCCCCCTGCAGTTTCCTGCTACTGTCAATCCTTTTGTTATAGTATTACGGTAGTTGTTCAAGTCCACTTATGATTGAGAACATGTGATACCCATTTTTCTATTCTTAAACCTATAGTAGGTTTGGATTGAAATGGCAGGAACTACTGGCATCTGCTTTATCTTTATCCATTGGCCTGTTGAAATGCTTGTGGAGATACAAAAAAAAAAGTTGTGTCGACACTGGAAACAAGAAATCTAAATCTGGTTTTTTGGCAAGAATAGTGGAAAATTGCTGCAGTCTTGAAAGAGAAAGAGAAAAAACTATCAAGAGGAATCAAGGATCGATTTTCCACCTTCCCACCACAGAAATACAGAAAATTTGCCCTAAAAAAAGGCAGCAATCATCCACCATGTTTAAATACACATGAGTCCCATGAAGATTCCAAAATAATAAAAGAGAACATTTTATACTTAAGATACAAAGGGGGAGGAAAGCATGTCTTTAATAAGTTATATTTATTAAGAAGAAACACAGCCGGGCTCGGTGGCTCAGCCTGTAATCCCGCGCCTTTGGGAGGCTGAGGTGAGTGGATTGCCTGAGCCCGCGGGTTCGAGACCCGCCTGGGCAGCGAGACCTCATCTCTACAATAAATCAAAAAATCAAGCGGGTTTGGTAGCGCACGCCTGTAATTCCGGCTACTCAGAAGGCTGAACCAGAAGGATCACCGGAGCCCAGCAGGTCGAGGCTGCGGTGGCCGGGAGCGGCCACTGCACTCCAGTCTGGGCGACAGAGTGAGACTCCAACTCAAAAAAAAAAAAAGAAGAAGAAGAAGAAAAAAAGTATGTTTGGGTTACAAATAAATTTAATAAAGAATAAAATAAATAAAACATGAGATTTAAAGTGAAATAAAAATACCAATACAAGAGAAAATAAAAGCGAAAGAAAACTTAAGAGATATAGGCAAAAAATGCAATTGAATATGAAGAAAAATGTACAATACTATTAATAACTAACTCTTATTTGATGCTAGTTAATTTACAAGTATTTCCTCAGTTAATAAACAAACCTCTTGATAAAGGAAGTCATACTATTTTTAATTTTATAAACCAGCAAATGGTGGAACGTACAGAAACTAATTTGAGAGGCAAACTCAGTCTTTTTTAACCAGATTAACAAAAGCATACTCTTAACATTTAGAGTATTCTCTTACAAGTTTGAGAAGTCTTCCATACTACAGAAAAATTCTTCAGGGGAATAAAGCAATAATCAGAGAGTCAAATAAAATTGTAATTAATTATATTTATTTAAAAATCAGGAAAAGTAAGCAAGTAAAGTAACAAAGATACTGTAAGAAACACACAAAAAATACCCTGCAAAATTCTATAAAGAACATACATGAGGGGGGACCCAAAAACATAGAAATTGTTTTTTGGAGGCCTGACCTCTTATAGTACAGGCTTCCTCTGTTAGGTAAGTGTTTTAGGAACTCCTAGGCTTGGAACTCACTGGCATCAGTGTATCAGCTAGCATTATTGTGAGTTGTTGCTTTCGAGTTCAGTGATTTTTTTTTTTTTTTTCTGCGTCCTTTAAGGCGTTTGCCCATTTCATAATAAGTGATTTATGGGTGTACTTGCCCACAATGCACTCAGTGTTCTGCAGTTTTTGACTAAAAATGGCATGACCCCTGTGCCCCACCCTCTCTATTTACTGGATATTACCCTGAGCGATTGTTTTTTGTTTTCTGGGATGAAAAGAGTCCTCAAAGGGAAACATTTTGCAGCTGTGGAAGTGGTGAAACAAAAAATGGCAGAAACACTAAAAGACATCAACATTGATGAGTTCAAAAACTGTTTTGAGCAGTGGAAAAAGATGTATTGCATCAAATGAAGAGTACAATGAAGGTGACTGAAGTTTGAACATGTAAGAATAAATACATAATTTTTATAGAGAAATTATTTGGTGTTGGGCCTCCTCAACCCTCGTGTTTGCAGATAAAATGTGCAAAAAGTATCAAACACAGTTAAAGCAGAAAGTAAAACATAGAAAATTTCTGGCAAACTATATTTATGTTAAGATAAAAGCAAATTTCTATAAGACAGTGAAATTAAAAAAGTACAAAGAAGCCAAATATTAGGTAGAACTTGTAGTGCATGGAAAGGAAAAATTTGTAAATAGAGACTCTAAAATTTAAACAAATTTTTATTTAGGTATGAATCAATTAACTTTCTCATGTATTCAAGGAATCACATATTCTTACAGAAAAAAAGCTACTCAAAGACATTTGTCAGTTGACTTGAAGAAAAAGAAATAATTAAACCGTTTAAATTAATCTGAAAATATACTTGTAACTTAACGTAGGAACCTAAAATAATTATTAAGATACATATATACTATGAAGATTATGATCTAGTTCTCAAAGATAGAATTTTATTAACAAGGGCAGCAGTTCTGTGGTGAGTAGATAGATGCTTTGATTAGGAAGTAGATGTGTAACACATTAGAGATGTTTAACAAATGCAATTAATGGTCTTTTCCGGTTTGCCATTCCATCGTCTTTATCTCCACTAGAATTGTATCTAGTTTTCTGTAAGTCCAGAGTATTTGAAGCCCAATTTCATATTTCATGGCACTGTATAGCTTTCCACTACCTAGTTTTTAAACACATACACAATCTTAAACTTCATGGTTTTTATATAATAGAGAAAAATCTTTTTAAAAAAGTAATAAAATATTATAGAATCATATCATCACTAAATTCTAACAATAAATTTTACATAGATGATCATTTAAGATAAAGAGCAAGGAGAAAGGCACAAAGTAACAAAGATACTGTAGGAAACACACGCACACAAAAAAAAAACCTAATAAAATATAATTATAATAATAATATATTAAGCAAGGTTTTTTCCTTCTTCCATATATGCCATGGAATACTGCACAGCCTTAAAAAGGAATAAAATCATGACCTTTCCTGCAATGTGGATGCAACTGGAAGCCATTATTCTTAGCACAGAAACAGATACCAAATACCACATGTTTTGACTTATAAGTGGGAACAAAACACTGGGTAAACACAGACATAAGAATGGAGACAACCAACATCAGGAACTCTTTTTTTTAAGTAAGAAAGGAGAATTTACTGACAGGACAGAAAAGCTCCCACTGTGGAATGGTACCTGAAGGCGTTGCCCCATCGGGAACTCTTAAAGGGGGACAGGAGGGAGGAGTTCAAGAGTGCAAAAAAAAGACCAACTTTTGGGTATTATGCTCACTATTTGGATGATGCGTTCAAGAAGCGCAAACCTCACCATCACGCAATATAATCCATGTAACAAACCTGCCTGAGCCAACCTGGGCAACCTGGTGATACCTCGTTGCTACAATAAATCACAGAAAACTAGCTAGACCTGGTGGTGTGTGTCTGTAGTTCCAGCTACTTGGAAGACTGAAGCATAAAGATCACCTAAGCCCAGCAGGTAGAGGCTGCAGTGGCCATGAGCATGCTACTGCACTCCAGTAACGAGTGACACTCCAATTCAAAAAAAAAAAAAAAGAAAGAAAAAGAAAAAAGAAAAGAAAATTAAATAGTAAATATTTAACATTCCCCAGACTAGAGTGCAGTGTCATGCTCACGGCTACTGCAGCCTCCACCTGCTGGGCTTAGGTAATCCTTCTGCCTCAGTCTTCCAAGTAGCTGGAACTATAGACACACACCACCAGGTCCACCTAGTTTTCTGTGATTTATTGTAGCAATGAGGTCTCACCAGGTTGCCCAGGCTGGCTCAGGTAATCCTCTCGCCTCGGCCTCCCAAAGTGCTGGGATTACAGGTCGAGTCACCACGCCCACCCTCTTATTCACTTTTCTTGATGAATTGAAACATTAAATTTAAAATGTTAACACGATATTATCTGAAAGAAAATATAATTTACCACTTACGTAATTTTCAGGTACTGAAAGACTATCTAGCCAGAAACAATCAAACAAAAAGATACGTATTTCAGTAAATAAAAATGCCAATTCTCTAGATATCAAGAATGAATAACATTAAAATGCCCAAACAAATAGCTTTTAGAATGCCAAAATTCAAAAGAGAAAATTTCTTGGCTAAAAGAAAATGAACAGAAAAAACACAAATGTATAATATAAATTATTCTTGTAATGAAAGAAATCCAGAATTAAACTCTATAGTTATTTAGCAACATTCTAGACATATATATCACTCTCAGTATTGACAAGTATCTGCAGTTATAAATCATCCATATTACTAAAGAGGAATTAGAGCATTATACAATTCATGACATTGGTCAATATGGAAAGTTATTACAAATTATATTTTTGTTATATATTTATCGACTTAGAAACTGCTGGGGAAGAGGGGACACACCTCATCAACAAGGGCAACTGAATAATGAACATTTGTATACCTAACCCTGAATTATATACCACAACTTTAAAATAAAAATTTTTTTAAAGAAAAATGTTATAATATAATGTGAGGTGAAAATAATCAACAGCAAAAATATTATATATAACATGGAAAAAACTCACATAAATAGAAAAGTAATTGACTTATTAATGATGGCCATCCAGACAGGAATTACTCACAAGTGTACCCTGAACATTTATCATAATACTATAAGAAAAGGATTGGCAGTAGCAGGACATTGCCAGGGAGGAAAGTGGGGGGCACATAACATCAATAAGCATAACTGATCCCAAACCAGACAAAGTGAGGATCAATTTAATTAATTTTAAAGATGTGGGGTACAATTCAGGATAGATATGCAAGTGGTTATCATACACATAAAGTTTGGGCCTCCCTTTGCTCCTCACCTTGTCTGTCTTGAGATTAGGTACCCTTATTGATGTTGTGTCCCTACTCCACATGCCCAGAAGTATACCTCTACTGTTAATTCCTTTCTTACAGTGTTATGGTAAATGTTCAGGGTCTGCTTATGAGTGAGAACATGTGATATTCTCTTCTTTACTTTTGTGATAGATCACTGGGTATAATGGACTCTAAATCCATTCAAGTTGCTGTGAAACCCATATGTCTGTCCTTCTTTATGACTGCATAACACTCCACTGTATATAAGTACCACATTTTTTTTATCCAGTCTAGTTTTGATGGGCAACACAATTGGTTCCATGTTTTTGCTATTGTGAATAGTGGGGCAATACACATGCGTGCGCAAGAATCATTTTTGTAGAATGACATGAGTTCCTCAGGGTATCTTCCCAGTAGGGGTGTTGCTGGGTCATATGGAAGGTCAATGTCTAGTTTTTTTTTTTTTTTCGAGTTGGAGACTGGAGTGCAGTGGCCGCTCCCCCCAGCCACCGCAGCCTCGCCTGTTGAGCTCCGGCGATCCTTCCGTCTCAGCCTTCCGAGTAGCCGGAATTACAGGCGTGCACTACCACGCCTGGCTGATTTTTTTATTTATTGTAGAGATGAGGTCTCGCTGCCCAGGCGGGTCTCGAACCCGCGGGCTCAGGCAATCTGCTCACCTCAGCCTCCCAAAGGCGCGGGATTACAGGCTGAGCCACCGAGCCCAGCTAATGTCTAGTTCTTTTAGAAATCACCACACTGTTTTCCAAAGAGGCTGCACTAGTTTGCATTCCAACCTGCAATGTAGAAGTGTTCCTTTTTCGCTCCATCCTCACCAGTACCTGTTGTTGTTTGTTTTATTAATGATAGCCATTCTTACTGGGATTAGGTGGTATCTTGATGTACTTTTGATTTGCATTTCTCTGATGATTTGTGAGACTGAGCACTTTTTCATGTGTCTGTTGGCGGCCTGTATATCTTCCTTTGAGAAGTGTCTATTCATGTATTCTGCTCACTTTTTAATTGGGTAGTTTGTTTTTTTGTTTTATTGTTTTGTTTTGTTTTTGGTTTTGTTTTGCTTTTGACACGTTTGAGTTTTTTATAGATCCAGAATGTTAGGCCTTTTTCATATATACAGTTGACAAATATTTTTTCCCATTCTGTGGTCTGTCTCCCTGCTCTCTTGATAGTTTCTTTGCTTTGAAGAAGTTTTTCAGTTTGATGAGGTCCCACTTGTCTAATTTTGCTATAAGCCTACAATAATCAAAAAAGCGGGGTATTGGTACAAGAATATGCATATAGACCAATGGAACAGGATAGAGATTCTGGAATCAAAACCACAATTTCTTAACCAATTCGTCTTTGACAAAACCTACACCAACAATAACTGGGGAGAGGAATATCTATTCAATAAATGGTGTTGGGAAAATTGATTGGCAACAAGCAAAAGATTGAAATAGGACTCCTACCTATCACCATATACAAAAATCAACTTTGAATGGATCAAAGACCTAAACACAAACCCTCAAACTATAAGAACCTTAGAAAATGTAGGAGACACCCTTTTGGAAATTGGAACTGGTAATCAATTCCTGATCAAAATCCCAAGTACCCATGCCTTAAGCTATAAGATCAATTCCACATCTTCAAAATAAAAAAAAAAGAAGCAAATGGAAAAGTAGACATGTAATAGTTGCATAGATAACAAATACTGATGGAAAATGCCTAAAAATATTAAAAATTGTTATCATCGGGTTGTATAGTTATAAGTATTTTTTAGTACTCTGTGCTATACTTACAAGATTTCTTAGAATAATATTTTAGTCAGAAAAATGATAAATACAATTTTTGCTATTTATATATAGAAATTTTTCATTGGCAACTATGTGAAAATTAATTTCCTCAATATTTAAGGCAAATCATAAACTCTACTCAAAACATATCTTGGTGATTAACTATCTCTATTTTTTCACTTCTTTGTCTAACCTCTATCTGAGACAAGTATATCCTGCATCTCTCCCCATTTCACCTTTGATACCTGGATAAAAATTTGCTTTATTTAAGCTACACATGCTTGAGTATCTCTTATTTGTTGTTATTTTGACTAATTCATCCATGGTACTTAAATATGTGAATTTTCTATTGGAGTTTTCTCTTAAATATATTGATAAATGTCCTAGCAAAACATTTTCTAGTTAACTTTTGATTTCTGAGGTAATGAACTTTTAATTCCTCTCTAGTACTGTAAGCTCCTCCATATCTCCAAAATTAATGTCTAATGTATTTTTTACTAATTGAGCAATTAGTAAAGTGCTTTGTATTCAATAAGTGCTTAGCACATTTGTATAACTCACCTGAATATTAATGAATTAAGGAATCATAACTTCAACTCTTTATAATAAGAAATGTAGGGAATGAGTTCATCAGTTGGATATAAAATTGTGATGGGTCTTATTCTATAGACAAGTTAACTGAAGTTTCTTTTAATAATGTAAAACCAAATTTTCATTTTAAGTGAATATTCGACTCCTGGCAGACTATCCTAAAATTATTTTTAGATATAATCCTTAAATAATTTATTTTTCAGTTTTTTAAAATCTGAAGCTTGGCTTAAAATTAAATAGCAATGATAGGATTTCCCTTTCATTTTTTCAAACATTTGATCAACTATGATTCCAAATAAAATCTTCAAAATTCATATTTGTCATATTTCACCCAAGTGTATAAGACATGGTATGAAATATGATTCTAGTTTGAAATAAAAAGTCACTCCTCATTCTAGCTTATAACTTGAAGTCAATTTTACTACCCATCTGACATCATTTATAAACATTTAAATTATTAATTTAGAAAAACTATAATAATTTCCATACACTAAAAATAGCATTTATATGTTAATCTATATATATATATAAAATGTTATGAATTCTCACATCAGCCAAGAAATGTCAATATTATTAGCCTCATTTTAAAGATGATAATCCAAGTTTTGAGAGATGAAATTGTTTATTAAAAAGTTGCATTGCTCTTTATTAGCAAGCCTGGAATATTTTGTCATGAGATTTAGGAGTTTATCTCTCAATATACTGAAAGTTGTAAGGCTGTTTATTGTACTACCCAAAAAGGCCATGTCAGTGAAGCACTATGAACCCCTATCTGTACATATTGATCAATTTTTATGGCCACATTATTTTTGCCTGAGGTTTAACATGACATTTTTAGAAACTCAAAGATTTTGGAGTTATATAAAAGATTCTCTAAAATATCAGTATTTGTATTTAAATGCCCTACAGAAATTCACAAAGCAAAACTAGTGTCTATGAGCCTCAAAAGTAATTTAATACTCTACAACAGAGATGGGCTTTATTCATAGTTTTTGGTGCCCTTGATCCATGTATTTCTCATGACTCATGGTTTCTGGAGCTACAGATACAAAAGAATATGCATCTATTTCTGCTCTCAAGAGTGTTAAAGGCAGTTCAACACAGTTAACATACAGTTAAGTTCTGATACGTATGAGCACAATATTCAATCTCCAGAAATAGGTAAGCAAAATTGTCAACATTACTTCAGGTGGTCAGAATATGTGTACAGATAGATAAAATAGTCAAGTATAAATGAAAAGAGAAAGGGAGAAACAAGGTTATATTAAGATTAGGAACTTTTTTTTAAAAAGATAATACTAATAGTGTTTAAATGTAAGTCATAAGGGTTATAATATTTACAAAATGTTAAACTGATAAATGACTTATATTCCAATATACAAGGAAATCTTATGAATTATGAAGAAAAAGACAACTCCATGAAAAATAGACAAAAAACATGAACACTTCACAAATGGCCAATATCATCAGTTGTTTAATCCTATTAGTCATCAAGAAAATTCCAATTAAAACCATGATAAGCTATGCTCAGAGGCTCAGCCTATAATTCCGTGCTTTGGGAGGCTGAGGTGAGTGGATTGCCTGGGCCCACAGGTTCGAGACCCGCCTGGGCAACTTGGCAAGACCTTATCTCTACAATAAATCAAAAAAATTAGCCAGGCACGGTAGCGCATGCCTGTGGCTCCAGCTACTTGGAAGGCTGAGTGGAAGGATCGCCGGAGCCCAGCAGGTTGAGGCTGTGGTGGCCCGGAGGGCCACTGCACTCCAGTCTGGGCAACAGAGTGAGACTCCAACTCAAAAACAACAACAACAAAAAACATGATAACAAAACACACCCACCAGGGTTGCTAAAATTTTAAAAGATTGAAATTAAAAACTGTTGATAAAGGTGTGGAGCTATTAGAATTCTCTTACACCATGATAGCATGTAAACTGATACAACTGTTTTATAAAACTGGCAGTAATCTAGCCTTCTAAAACATGTATACTCAGCAACTTTATTCTTATATTTAACACAAGTACATTTACATATGTAAGAAGGCATACACAAGAGTGTTCATAATAGCATTTTTTACCACAGCATACACTGGAAACAATGCAAAGTCATCACCAAGTTAAGTGAATAAATAAATAAAATCTAGGGTATTCATTTAATGGGTGAGTATATAGCCATTAAAACTAGAGTTGAATTACTGTGCTTAATTATATATAGTACTAGTACATTGTGTGCATGTGTCTCATGCCTATCATGTGAGACATAATAATGAATGAAAAATGCCAGTTATTAAATGTTATACATTATATAATTCAATTTGCATAACAGGCAAAACTAATTTATGATATTAAAAGTCATTCTATTTCTAGGATGAAAGGGGGGTTAGTGACTGGTACAGCGATGGGTATAGAGAACATAATAAGTGGACATCTGAGATACTGGCAATATTATATTTGTTTTTCTCAGTGTAGTTATATGAATGAAGTATAACTTTGTGATAATTCATCAGACTGTAAACTAATGATCTATGAAGGTGTCTCTTCGGTTGTACATATTAAGTTTATTTTAAAAAATCAAATTGCATATTGTGCAATGAATACTCTTTTTAACACATCTCTGAGCATATTACTCAATATTTATGTAAGATAAAGTCAAACCTAAGCCATATATATTTTCAAACCCAGGGACAGATACCAGATTTTTTTCTGGAATTTTACCTACTGTATTTGTTTCACAAATATATGAACCCATCTTTTTCCATGCTTTCACCAGTCCTAATTTTAGCAATTGTTTTTAATCAGTGCTGAAATATTTCATATTCAAATACTTCAAGATTTTTTTATTAACAGTTTTTCTCATTTTCACCTTTGCTGTCTTTTAATACATTTCTGTTTTGTTTTTATATCCATTTTTACTCTACCGAGATTTATTTGGCATAGAGTACAAGGTCAATGTTTATCATAATTTTCCCTATCCATTGCTAACCAATATTTAATCATTTTTTATGAAACAAATCTATTTTTTTCTATTATTTAAACATTCATGTTTACTACACATATACTCTCTGGAAATATAAACTGATTAAACCACTTTGAAAAATTGAGACAAATTGCTACATTGATCTGAATTAAAAATTCCTCTTCTTTCACCAAACTATATACTGCATCTGATAAATAACATCAGAGTTAACATATATGTTGCCGGGCTCGGTGGCTCAGCCTGTAATCCTGCGCCTTTGGGAGGCTGAGGTGTGTGGATTGCCTGAGCCCATGGGTTCGAGACCCACCTGGGCAGTGAGGCCTCATCTCTACAATAAGTCAAAAAAAAATCAGCAGGGCGTGGTAGTGCATGCCTGTAATTCCGGCTACTTGGAAGGCTGAGGCGGAAGGATTGCCGGAGCCCAGCAGCTTGAGGCTGCGGTGACCGGGAGCGGCCACTGCACTCCAGTCTGGGTGACAGAGTGAGACTCTGACTAAAAAAAATAAATAAATAAAAATAAAAACATATATGTTATATCTGCTAGCCCTAACATGTAATATTCTCCAATATCAAATCAGTAAAGACACTTTGTAATATATGTTATGAATTTGTCATCCTTGTTTTCTTGCCTTTCTATTGAGTGAGGAAGACTGATCTAGAAAGATTGAGGGTCAATACCCTAGAGAGTACTCATAAAGTCCCTGTTAATGAATTGCGATTTGGTGGTAAATTGAAGGAATAACAAAACAGATATCCCTTGACCTGGGTGAGTGCACACAATGAGAATCATATCATTTTTATAACTGAAATACTCATGCACATGCGATAAGACTAAAATTGTGAAAAAAAAAACAAATTCTTCTAAGATTTCCTCTTTTTTTACATAAAAAAGATTCTGCCCACTCAGTTACTTAAGGAAGTCCTTTGACTTCCAAAGTGGGTCATGCCTTGTCAAAATCATTTTGAGAATTTCTGTTATGCAAGATGGGAATGAAGGGGAGCTAAATAACAAAATTTTAAGTTAGGCCTTAGGCAGTGTGATGATCAGGAGCAAGAATAGCTGTTACAGAAATGGATAGGAATACCAAAAAGGGCTAGAGGAAATCTTTCTATGATCTATGTAGCCTCTTTACAACATCTATGAAATGTATAGCCTCAAATTTGAGATATTTGGAAACTAATTTTTGGTAGCCAAATCCACTTTGATTGTTGTCACTTGGACAGTATGAAACAGGTCCACAGGATTTACAATTGTGTTATAAGCTTTTATTATGCATTTATATAAAATAATTAGGGAATGACCACATACTAGGGTTTTTCTTATCGTCTAGGACTCATTTGAAGATCTGCAGGCAATTGGGCACATAATTCCAAATAAACAAATTTAAAAGACAAAAAGATTCAAAGAAACATTTTGAAAACAAGGGGAATATCTGTAAAAGTAATCAAATATGTAATTGAAAGCATTTCGAATTGCATGTTTTAGAAACAAAGTCACAGTATATAATAAGGTAAATATATATCTGTAAAAATTCATACTAACAGTGGAATAAAGAGAAATATGTTATTGGCAGGGTCGTGAAGTTTGTTCATGGAAATAGTAAAACAAGGGTATTTCTTGTTCACTCAGAGAATTTTTTGTTTGTTTTAATATGTGAAACAAAATTCTAATGACCAGACAGGAGGTGATTTTCATGTCTTGGCTATCCGAGTATTTCACAGGTACTCTTTGATCTTCTAGGGATGCTAATCATCAAAACCATTTGAAAGACTTTGATATGTGTAACATAAAAGTTTCAATGTCATATGTAAATATTCCACTTGTGTTTCTTTTATAACAATATTCAAAGTTCAAAATAATTGGCTTGGCTCATACCATTTATCACAGTTAGTTACTCTTTTTAAAATATTTGCATGAAGAAGAACATTCCAAAATAGTTGATATTATTTCAAACAATCAGATACTCCTGACACTTGTAGAAAGAAAAACTAAGTAAAGTAAAAACAGAAATGGTTGTTTGGCCTCTTAAGGGAATGTGTAAGTGTATTTATATCTATATGGGTGTATGTGAAAGCATGATTTGTTGATTCTTTCTTTCTGTGTTAGTAACACATGGAAAAAAGCAAGAATCTGGCAGAACACTTTCAAAAGTTTCTGGGAAAATAATACATTTAAATTATCATATGATATGGAACTAGTAATGTTCACTGACTTTTCTTACATGCAATCTAAATCTTCTTTTGTAAAAGGGAATGTAAAATAGATTTAAAACTACAAATTAAGATTTTTAATGGATACTGAAAAAGAGAAATGCCACATTGCAATAATTAGCCTGAATGTGAATGGACTAAAAGCACCACTGAAAAGACACAGAATGGCAAACTGGATGAGAAATCATGAGCCAATTATTTGCTGCATCCAGGAAACTCATCTCACCATAAGGGACATACATAGACTCAAAGTTAAAGGATGGAAAATGAGTTTCCAGACAAATGGATCACAAAAGAAGGCAGGAATCACATCTTAGTATCAGACAAAACAACCTTTAAGCTATCAGAAATTTTTAAAGATACAAAAGGACACTACATATTGATGAAAGGTTCAATCTGTCAACAAGAAATATCCATCCTAAACATATACACATCCAATATAGGAGTATCAGCATTTATAAAGCAACTACTATGTAAACTAAAAAAAGATATTAACTCTAACACTATTATAGCAGGGGACTAACAACCCTAGATAGATCATCAAGACAAAAAATAAAAAAGGAGATACAGAACCTAAACTTAACACTCAACCAAATGGACTTAAATAGATACCTACAGATTATTCCACCCAACAACCACAGAATATATATTCTACTCATCACCACATGGAATGTACTCCAAAGTTGATCACATCCTTGGCCATAAGTCAAGCATAAACAAATTCCATAAAGTTGAAATAGTGCCATGCACCTTCTAAGACCACAGTGGAATAAAAATAAATATGAACACCAACAAAATTTCCCCAAAACCCAGAAAGACATGGACACTAAACAGCATGAAGCTGAACAACTACTGGGTCAACACTGAAATAAAAGCAGAAATTAAAAGATTCCTGAAAACTAATGAAAATTAAGAAACTACTTACCAAAACCTCTGGGATGCCATGAAATCAGCACTATGAGGGGAATATATATCTTTACAAGTACACATCAAGAAAAAGAAAAGATCACAAGTTGAGAGCCTAACAAATCACCTAAGGACACTAGAAAGAGAAAACCACCAAAACCCTAACTTTAGGAGAAGAATCCAAATCACCAAAATAAGAGCCCAAATATGGGACATAGAAGACAAAATTATCATAGAAAACATCAACAAAACAAAAAGCTGGTTCTTTAAAAGAATTAACAAGATTGATTGACCCCCAGACAGAATGATCAAGAAAAAGAGAGAAAAAGTCCAAATAAACACAATTAAAAATTAAAAAGATCAAATCATAACTGACACCAAAGAAATACAAAAGATTATCAGAGATTACTATGCACAGCTATATGAAAACAAACTTGATGACCTAAACAAAATGGAATACTTTCTGACATCACACAACCTCCCCAGGTTGAAACAGGAAGACATTTAGACTCTTAATAGACCAATAACAACCCAGAAAAGTGACTGTATCATAAGAAAACTACCTACAAAAAACAAACAAACAAACAAACAAACAAACCCTGGACTGGATGACTTTCCAGCAGAATTCTGTAAAATGTCCAAGAAGGAACTGATATCAATCCTATTGAAAGTATTCCGGGAAATTGAGAAAGATGAAATTATCCCCAAATCATTTTACGAAACTAACATCACACTGATACACAAACCAGGTAAAGATCCAACAAAAAAAGAGAACTACAGGCTAATATCCCTTATGAATATAGATGTAAAAATCCTCAACAAGAGTCTAGCAAATGAGATCCAAAAACACATCTAAAAAATCATCCACCATGACCAAATAAGCTTCACCCCAGGATGTAGAGCTGTTTCAACATTAACAAGATCATAAATGGAATTAAATACATCAACAGACATAAAAACAAGAACCACATGATTATAACATTAGATACAGAAAAAGCTTCTGATAAAATTCAGCATCCTTCTTGATAAAAACCCTCAAGCACCTAGGTATAGAAGGAACATAATGTAGTAAGTTCCATCTATGATAAACCCACAGCTAATATATTTAGGTAAATGGACAGAACTGAAAACATTTCCCCTGAAAACTGGAACAAGACAAGTCTGCCCACTCTCACCCCTCTTGTTCATCATTGTGTTGGAAGTTCTAGCTAGGACAATTAAAAAAGAGAAGGAGAGGGAACAAGATGACGACAGCATAGGTGAACTTGTGAGATTCTCCAAATGTGAGTTTCCAAAAAGGCTCTTACCTCTCTTCCCCCATCTCCCAGCCCACCACAAGCCATGTTGGTGCGAGGCCCGGGGACCTTCAGTCCCATGCAGGGACAGATATTGCAGCCCCCTTCTGTTGCTGTTCTACTGCATGCATGAGAGTCTTGGGTCCCAGCCCCCATCCAAGCTCCATCCCTGGCTACATCGTCTCCAGCCTGGCACCCGGCACCAAGCCACCAGTCACTCAGGGAGGCTCTGGGTGCCTGCCCCTCAGAGACACCGGTCCCATTCCTGGCTGAAGTAGCCTGCGGGGGGCCCAGGGCCACTCTTGCTGCTCACCGCCTGCCCTTTGGAGCTTTGGAGCTCTGGAACTCCGGGCCCACCCTGAATGAGGCACTCAGTGCAAGACCCCAAGCTGGGGGACCCAGACAAGTGGAGAAAAACAGATCTGCATAAACTGCCTTGCCATTCTCCAGGCAG
>NW_007246377.1:38291-39163 GCF_000164805.1 Carlito syrichta | reverse complement strand
TTCCTCTTTTATACCCCCCTTTTTAATCTAGGGACCAAGACTACATACTGCTGAATGGACAGATTGTAAGGCAGAGGGAAATAGGTTCCATTGTACTCATACACCTGTTCATGGATGCTAGAATCAGCATTCTGAATCACAGCTTCTCTCTCAATTAAATCTCAAAACTGCAAAAAGTACAGATTGCAGCCTATGCTCCAACCTGAAAAGTGAACAAAACCAGAAAGCCCTCATAAGGAAGAACAGGATATTGCAGAAGAGAAATAAAAGCAACCCCACCTTCCCTCAAAAACAGAATTACAGAAAGGGAGGGAAAGGGGGACAGAGAGAAAAATCTACACAAATGAAGAAAAACCAAAAGAAGAGTATAGGTCTCTCCCAGACCCCTGGGAGGGTAGACACCGAGAAAACTGACTTTGGAATACAAACAATGAAGAGCCCCCAGAATGAAGGGGCTACAAACGTAGATATCAAGACAATAATGGAGAGATTAAAAAGAATTGAGGAGACACAAGAAGAAACTAGGAAGGAGCTGATATCTGAGATAACAGTAATAAAGAATACTGTGAATGAAATAAATAAAAAACTGATAAGCATGGAAAGAAGACTTACCCAAGCAGAAGAAAGAATCTCAGAGCTTGAAGACCAAAATATAGAAAAAACCCAAACTCTTAAAAACACAGGAAATAAGCTCAAAAAGACAGAACAAAACCTTCAAGAGATGAGCAATTACCTCAAGAGGCCTAACCTAAGAGTAATTGTACTTCCTGAGGCAGAAAGAGAGACAGAGACCACACTGGAACAAACTTTCCATGAGATCATTCAAGAAACTTCCCTTATCTAATCATGATGCAAAAATTCAAACACAGAGA
>NW_007246377.1:37628-38117 GCF_000164805.1 Carlito syrichta | reverse complement strand
AACCCCTGCAAGACAGCAAATGAGAAGATCAACTCCTAGACACATAATAATTCGCCTAAACAAAGTAGGCATGAAAGAAAAAATCCTAAAGGCATCAAGAGAAAAAGGCCAGATCACCTACCATGGAAGACCAATCAGAATAGCAGCAGATTTTTCTACAGAAACCCTACAGGCTAGGATAGCTTGGAGCCCTATCTTCAAAGTCCTAAAAGATAAATAATTTCAACCAAGAATAACCTACCCGGCCAAGCTAAGCTTCATCAGTGGGGGAGAATTAAAATGTTTCCCAGATATTCAACCCCTAAGAACTTATGCTGCCACCAAACCATCTCTACATGAAACACTTAAGAAAGTACTAAACACAGAAGAAAAGGAAAAAGGAACAACATTCTTCATAAGAGTACAGGGAAAAGAATAAAATATACATGAACCATCCCCAAAACCAAAAGAAAGGCAAAAAAAAAAAAAAAACCAAGTGGAAGAACAACA
>NW_007246377.1:36641-37480 GCF_000164805.1 Carlito syrichta | reverse complement strand
CAAGGTTCACTCCATCAACAAGAAATATCTATCCTAAACATATATGCACCCAACATATGTGCACCAACTTTCATAAAGCAACTTCTAGGAAAACTAAAGAAAGATATTGCCTCTAACACCATCATAACTGGGGACTTTAATATCCCACTCACAACCCTAGAAATATCATCAGGACAAAAAATCAGCAAGGAGATCCGGAACCTCAGTGACACTCTGGACCAAATGGACTTAATTGATACCTACAGAGCACTCCATCCAAAGATCACAGAATACACATTCTACTTATCACCACATGGAACATATTCTAAGATCGACCACATAATTGGACATAAAACAAGCATGAGTAAATTTAAAAGGACCGAAATTCTATCACGCACCTTCTCGGACCACAGTGGAATAAAAATAAACATTGACACAGACAAGGTCCCCCCAAAACCCACAAAGACATGGACACTAAGCAGCATGATGCTAAACAACTCCTGGGGCAATGATGAAATCAAAACAGAGATCAAAAGATACCTGGAAACAAATGAAAATGAAGAAACACCTTACCAAAATCTCTGAGATGCCTTGAAAGCTGTAGTAAGAGGAGAATTTATATCCCTACAAACACACATGAGGAAAATGGAAGGAACTCAAATTAACAGCCTAACAAGCCGCCTAAGGAAGCTGGAAAAGCAAGACCACAAAAACCCTAATTTCAGCAGAAGAATCCAGATCACCAAAATAAAAGCCCAAATCCAGGACATAGAAGACAAAAAGATAATACAAAAATCAATGAAACAAAAAGCTGGTTCTTCGAAAGGATAAACAAGATCAATGGTCCCCTAGCTAGACTA
>NW_007246377.1:35560-36197 GCF_000164805.1 Carlito syrichta | reverse complement strand
ACTGAAGGTATTCCAGGCAATTGAAAAAGATGGAACTCTCCCCAAATCATTTTATGAAGCCAACATCACATTGATACCCACGCCAGGTAAAGATCTAACAAATAAAGAATGCTATAGGCCAATATCTTTGATGAACATAGATGCTAAAATTCTCAACAAATTCCTAGCAAAACGGATTCAGCAATACATCTCAAAAACCATCCATCATGACCAAGTAGGCTTCATTCCTGGGATGCAAGGCTGGTTCAACATTTGTAAAACCATAAATTTAATTAAATACATCAACAGATGTTAAAACAAAAACCACATGGTTATATCATTAGATGCAGAAAAATGTTTTGATAAAATCCAGCACCCCTTCTTGATAAAAATCCTTGAACATCTAGGCATACAAGGAACATACCTCAAAATAGTAAAAGCCATCTATGAGAAACCCACAGCCATCATACTCCTAAATGGACAAATATTGGAACCATTTCCCCTGAAAACTGGAACAAGACAAGGGTGTCCACTCTCAACCCTCCTGTTCAAAATAGTATTGGAAGTCCTGGCTCGAGGAATCAGAGAAGAGAAGGCAATCAGGGGTATCCAAATAGGAAAAGAGGAAGTCAAGTTATCTCTCTTTGCAGATGATTTG
>NW_007246377.1:22519-35147 GCF_000164805.1 Carlito syrichta | reverse complement strand
GAATAGAATTGAGATTCCAGAAGCAAAACCTCAATTTCTCAACCAACTCATCTTTGACAAAGCCTCCACCACCTACCACTTGGGAGAGGAGAACCTATTCAGTAAATGGTGCTGGGAAACCTGGCTGACCTCATGTAGAAGATTGAAACAGGACCCCTATCTATCCCCATGCACAAAGGTTAACTCCAAATGGATCAGAGACCTACATGTAAAACCTCAAACCATAAGAACCTTAGAAAATGAAGGGCATACCCTCATGGAAATCGGAACTGGCATCCAATTCCTGAACAAAACCCAAACCCACAGGTCATAAGAGAGAAGATAGACAAGTGGGACCTTATTAAAATGACAAGCTTCTGCAAAGCCAAAGAAACCATCAAGAGAGCAGAGAGATAGCCTACAGACTGGGAAAAAGTATTTGCCAACACCAGGTCTGACAAAGGCTTAACATCCTGGATCTACAAGGAACTAAAATGTGCTGAAAAAAAAAAAAAACCCACAAACAACCCTATTATAAAATGGGCAAAAGATATGAACAGACACTTCACAAAGGAAGATATCTGAGCAACCAACAGACACATGAAGAAATGTTCAACCTCACTAATCATCAGGGAGATGCAAATCAAAACCACGCTGAAATACCACCTAACTCCAGTCAGAATGGCAATTATCAACAACTCAAAAAATAACAGCTGCTGAGAGGGTGTGGCGAAAAGGGAACATTTCTACACTGTTGGTGGTTGTGTAAACTAGTGCAACCTCTGTGGAAAGCAGTGTGGCGATTCCTAAAAGCTCTAAATATCAACATCCCATATGACCCCACAATCCCCCTACTGGGAATATATCCTGAAGAACTCAAATCACTCTTTAAAAAAGATAACTGCACACGTATGTTTATCGCAGCATTGTTCACAATAGCAAGAACCTGGAAGCAACCATGCTGCCCATCAAAAGAAGACTGGATTTAAAAAATGTGGTACATATACACGATGGAATACGACGCAGCCATAAAAAAGAACAAAATCATGACTTTTGCAGCAACCTGGATGGAACTAGAGTGTATAATACTGAGTTACCTCTTACAGAAACAAAGATCTGAGTATCACATGTTCTCACTCATATAATGGACCTTGAATATCCAATGTAATACTATAAGAAAATGACTGACGGTACTGGGAAACTGTGGGTGGGGGGAGAGATGGGATTAACAGTAGCAAATATCTGTCTAGGGACGGGGAAACACCTCTTATCAACAGGGTGCCTGAATGAAACATAAATGTATACCTAACCCTTAACTGTACCCCACAACATCATAATAAAAAATATTGATATAAAAAAAGAGAAGGAAATCAGGGTTATTAAAATAGGAAAAGAAGAAGTCAAGTTATCCCTCTTTTCTGATGATATGATCCTACACCTCAAAAATCCAAAAGAATCTGTCAAAAACCTGCTTGCACTGCTAAAGAAATTTGACAAAGCTCGGGGTACAAAATAAATGTGCAAAAGACAGTTGCATTCTTAAACACCAAAACAAGCAGGCAGAGAGCCAAATGAAAAGTAAAGTCCCATTCACAATAGCCACACACACGCACACACACACACACACACACACACACACACACACACACACACACACAAAATGAAATTCTTGGCATCTTCCTAACCAGAGAAGTGAAAGACCTTTACAATGAAAATTATGAAACGCTCTCAAAGAAAACCAGGAAGAAACAAACAAATGGAAAAACATCCCATGCTCATGGATAGGAAGAATCAATATTGTTAGGATGTCCATCTTACCAAAGTCAACTACAGATTAATGTAATACACATTAAATTATCAATACCTTTCTTCTCAGGTCTGAAAATAATAATACAGAAATTCTTAAGAAAACATAAATGACCACAAATAGCCAAAACAATCCTTAGCAAAAAAAAACAAAGCAGGAGGTATTGCACTTCCAGTCTTTACCTGCCTGGTATTAGTACAAGAACAGGAATATAGACCAATGGAACAGGATAGACATTCTGGATGCAAAGCCTCAATTTCTCAACCAACTCATATTTGACAAAGCCTACAACAAGAACCACTGGAGAGAAGAGAACCTATTCAGTAAATGGTGCTGGGAAAACTGGCTGATAACGTGCAGAAAAGTGAAACATGGTCCTTCTACCTATCACCATACACAAAAATTAACTCTAAATGGATCAAAGACCTAAACATAAAACAAACTATAAGAATCTTAGAAAATGCAGGAGACACCATCATGGATATTGAATTGACAATCTTTTCCTGATCAAAACCCTAAGTGTCCAAAGCATAAGAAATAAGATAGACAAGTGGGACCTCATCAAACTGATGAGGTTCTGCAAAGCAAAAGAAACCATCAAGAGAGCAGGGAGACAGCCTGAAGAATGGGAAAAAATATTTGTTGACTATATATATGACAAAGACCTAACATCTAGGATCTACAAGTAACTTAAATGTACAGAGAAGAATAAAACAAACAGCCCCATTAAAAAGTGGGCAAAAGACATGAATAGTCACTTCTCAAAAGAAGATACATGGGCATTCAACAGACACATGAAAAAGTACTCAGCCTCACTCATCATCAGAGAAATGCAAATCCAAACCACATTGAGACACCACCTAACCCCCGTATGAATGGACATCATTAATAAAACAAGCAACAACAGATGCTGGTGAAGAAGCAAAGAAAAAGGAATGCTTCTACACTGCTGGTGGGAATGCAAACTAGTACGACCTCTTTGGAAGACAGTGTGGCAATTTCTGAAAGAATGAGAAATTGATCTTCCATATGACCCTGCAAATCCCCCTATTGGGAATATACCCAGAGGAACTCAAATCATTCTACAAAAATATACCTGCAAATACATGTTTGTTACAGCTCTATTCACAATAGCAAAAACTTGGAACCAACCATGCTGCCCGTTGAAGCTGGAATGGATACAAAAGAATCTGTTACATATACACAATGGAATCTTACGCAGCTGTAAAGAAGAACAAACATGTGGACTCACAGCAACTTGTATGGATTTAGAGTCTATCATAATCAGTAATCTATTACAGAAACAAAGAACAGAGTACCATATGTTCTCACTCACAAGCAGACCTTGAACAATTATCAAAATACTATAAGAAGGGGAACTGCCAGGGGAGGGGTTGGGATTGTCAGTTGAGAGAAACTGCCAGGGAAGGGAGAAGCAAACCTCATCAACATGGGTACCTGCATAATTAACATTTGTATACTCAACCATGAATTGTTCCTTTATCTTTAAAATAAAAAATAAATAAAAATAAATGAAAAAGGAAAAGAGAAATGTCAACTTAAA
The DNA here is from genome assembly GCF_000164805.1 of Carlito syrichta. Lineage (NCBI taxonomy): Eukaryota > Metazoa > Chordata > Mammalia > Primates > Tarsiidae > Carlito > Carlito syrichta. Next base: position 31,797 of record NW_007246377.1, on the reverse strand, counting down.
TGTAAAGAACACATGAAAGTAATAAAAATAATTAAATAATAAATTCAGTGACCTAGGTATTCAATTATGTGGGTGATAAAATTTCAAACAAACTATTAGTGCTGGAATACATATAACATTTTCACTATTTTCATATAACTATCCTCTTTTCAAAAATGTTACATTATTATTTGATTAAGGTATAGAGTAAAGATCTGAGCAATGATGAGTCTAGTATTATATAAATAGAAGAGTAGACATTTTAAACACTGAAATTTTAGACTTATAGGTTTTAAAATAACATCCAAATTTGACTGTTATGCCAGTGAACTATGCGGTAGTATGAGTTAAGTTTATACTTCCAGGGTTGTATTAGAAGGTATCCTTTATTAAGGATTGTTATAATGTTTTAGAGATCATTATGATGTCTTGGTTTAATTTAAAATACTTCAGCAAGTTTTGTGTACTATTATGTATCATGTCTCTCAGTTGAAGACATCAGTCAAATGATAATTGAAACTATTTGTCATTTTAACTGTGCTCCTGTTATCTGTATCTCAACCAAGGCCAAAGGCTTTAAAAATCAGTATGTTAAATATCAAATATGAGTTTTTATTTTTAAAATGCTCTGATCCATTGACATATAATTGACAGATATTGTTTTGCATTGGCGAAATGAAAAATATTTAAGAAATAAATTTTGGTTAAAATTATTTTAAATGCTCTCTATCCATGCATGAAACAATATGAATAAAATGAGTTATACACCCTCTGAAATTGAGATGTTATAATAGGTTGAATCTTACAGTTCTTTGGATCATGACTCCTGTTTGCCTAGTAACAGCTGAAATGGTGAAAGTATCCAGTCTCTGAAATCTCAATGTTTCCTTTGAATGTACTTTTTTTTTAACGAATTAATTGTTTGAATAGCTAAAAGAATAGAGATGAGATTTTCTGAAACGTACAGAAAAAGTTTCTTAATCTTTCTTTTGTGATTGCTTGCTAATAAATTTGTATTTATTATGTACATATAAGAGAATTTGAACTGAACTAACATTTTCAATCTGGTGGTTAGGTTGTAAAAGAAATAACTAGACTTCACCCACATCAAAACTTTAATTGCCAACTGTTATTTTCTCAGAAGAATACAATAGCTGTGCAAAAAAACCTTGTCTTAGGTCAGCTCATAAGAGAATATACCTGTCCAGAAGAGCTAATGAATATAAATCATGTGTTTATAATGGAATAATGTTGAGATTTATAATCAAAGAATCACACAGTATTTTTAAAGAAGACAAGCTTTTGTTACTGCATAGTAGCTTCTATGATTATATTTACGATCTCTTTGTATGGACCTAATTCATTTTAGGTATATGTCTTTAGTACTAAGTCAGGGAATGTAGCGCTGAAGTTTCAAACAGTGATGAGATGCAAATTTGTTCTCCTATTCACTGTTTATGCACACTGAGCAACTGGAACAGAAACAGAAGACATGGCTTCTTCTCAAAGACAAATGAGACAGAAAAGATGGTAGTTTTTCTTCAAAGAGAGATTACAAGAGTCTCCCAGTGTTTATGTGGCTTTTTATGTGTCTAGGAATTCAGCTTTATTACAAAAAATCTGTTGAAATCTGAGGCACTATGTTGAGGGTTACAAACACAAATAAAATATTTTCTGCCCAGAAACCAATAAAGTTTTTGTAGAAAAGGTAATTATAGCAATTATACCAAGATAGAGAATGTTTTGTCATTTTTCCATAAAGAATATCAAAACATATTTGAGCTATGGCTGGATTTCTAATGTTTTCAACACACACCGTACTTCCTCTATAATCTAGAGAGTAAAATAAGAAGCTAAGAGAAACAAGGAGGGCAGGAGAGAAAAAAAGCAATAGTAATTACTACCTACTTGAAGAGAATCTGTTCTTCAAAAGAAACAAATCTCTGAATTGATTGCCTTTTCTCAAGAGCTATGAAAGTTCCAGCGGCAGCTAAAGATGAAGTTTTTTTTTTTTGTAGTGGATACTACAAAAGTGTATTCGAGAGTAGTTCACTATCATGCTAGCTTGTTTAAGAAGTACAGCTTATGGTAATGGCATAGTCACACAGCACTGAATAACTTTTATCCTATCCACTTGCACTTCCATACACAGTATCCTAGGATACTCATATTTTTTATTTCTATTTTTAATTTTTTTGATTATTAATATAATTATAAATAGTACACTCACTTATCTTCAGTTCTTGCTATATGATATTTATTAACAAGCAGCTATGGAAGACGAGGAATTTAATTAACACTTCTTCCCTTTTGGTTTTGCTTAATGTGTTATTTTTAGTTTTTATACTGTTTATATAACTAAGTAACATAATTAAAATTCCATTGCTCATTTCAACAACTCTAGATATTATAGGAGGAGAATTTTAAACTACATGACTAACTGCCAAAACTAAAACTGTTTATGTGTTGTTGATTTAGTAGTATATTATCAAATGTTATGATTTGTTCACATTTAGCACTCTGACAGAAAAGCTCAGATTCTTTTTGTTGTTGATGTTGTTGTTTTAATTCTAGCTAAGGAATTAACTTACTTCTAGAAGCCAGAGATTGTTTAAGATTCCTTAGTGGGATCTAAGTAGAGTCACACTTTTGGAAATGCTACCACAGGTTTAAATATTTGAACCAGAATAAAGGAGCCTAAATAACTGATATTGATTGATACAATCAGATTCCTTTGAGAGATGTTTGAAAGAACTGGTCAGCTTGACTCCTGTTCAAACATACACATTTGAAGAGCCTCAGATTTTTCAGTTAAGGGAGAAATGCAGGTATTGCATACAAAGTAAACTGATTATTGGAAAGGGCGTGTGTGTGTGTGTGTGTGTGTGTGTGTGTGTGTGTGTGTGTGTGTGTGTGTGGTGTGTGTGTGTCTGTTTGAGTCTATGTATTTGTGTGAGACACAGAGGAAGTGGGAGGAAAGTTCAGTGGGAGTGTTGTGTGAGAGAAACAATAATCAACAGGATTTAATGGCATAATTTTGACATTGATTTGAAAATTTCATGTTTCTGAATCCACATTTAAAGGAAATAATAAAATATTAGTAAGCTGTTCCTATCTCTGGAAAATATTGAAAACATTTAGAGCACTGAAAGCTATTAGTAATAATAAACCCAAGAGAAACCCTAGATGTATATGGTGTCTAAATTATTGGTCAATAATTATAATTTGTCATTACAATTTCAATACAAAAAAAATATAATTGCTCTTTTTTTTTTTTTTTTTGAGTTGGAATCTCACTCTGTCACCCAGACTAGAGTGCAGTGGCCTCTCCTGGCCACCGCAGCCTCGACCTGCTGGGCTCCAGCGATCCTTCCACCTCAGCCTTCCAAGTTGCCGGAATTACAGGCATGCGCTACCATGCCCGGCTGATTTTTTGATTTATTGTAGAGATGAGGTCTCGCTGCCGAGGCGGTTCTCGAACCCTTGGGCTCAGGCAATCCACTCACCTCAGCCTCCCAAAGGTGCAGGATTACAGACTGAGTCACTGAGCCCGGCTTGCTCTTTTATTTTTTTTAGCACACCATTGCTCTGTTTCTGCTGAGAAATGAAACCACTGGTTGTGTGTAAGAGTACATGACATATTTCACTATTTTGCTAACTGAGAAGAAATATGTAAAAGAACATTGCAGTATTTGTTAGAATATAAACTTATACAATATTGAGACAGTCTATTTCCCTTTGGAATTACCACTTAAATATTTGGCATAGGGGTGGCAAAAACAGTGTTTCATGACTATATGCTAAGGGCATTAATTCAAAGAGATGTTAATAGGTGTTTCTAGAAAGTGTGCAAATAATGTCTTCATCTTAGAAATGTGTGCAAATTACAAAACTTAAGTTTCTGAATCAGACCAGCAGCACTCTCAATTGGTTTTCCAAAACTTTATTTAATATCATGTTTTCCAAACTTATTGGTGTAGATAAACTTTTTTTTCAGCATACCTACTATTGTTTCTGTGGTTGTCTTTGTTTGTTTGTTTCAGCATACCTATTATGATAACGCGTTATTACACTATAGGTCACTCACCACCTGTTTTGTAAATAAAGTTTTATTGCATATAACCATGCTCATTTGGGCTTTCTTGATATAATCGCAGAGTTGAGAAGCTATAACATAAACCAGATGACTGTCAAATCTAAACCCATTTATTTTTGTGTACTTTACAGAAACAAGTGTACCAGTCCTGATGGCACAACAAAATACCACTGGACATCACACTGAAAAACACTGCTATAAATAAATGTTACAATCTTAAATAGAATATTTTTGCAAATCAGTTAAAAATAAATGTACATAACTGCATAATCTGCTTTAATTGTATGAAATTTTTAATGTTATGGATCCACTTAAATCATCCACTTTTAAAAAGTTTATATTGTAATATAACTAATTTATATGAAGCTTTAAAAATAATTTAATAGAAAAATAATATCAATATTCTTGCCAATCTTGTCTAAAGCAAAGAGAAAAACTTTACTTTGTAAACTATTTAATAATTTTGTATTTCTTTTCATTAAATCATCTAGGGAAGATTAAAAAGGTATTTTTATCTTTCTTGCTTACTTTCTTTTTAGGAACATTTACTGACATAAATTCCATGTACATAATCGCTAAGCCTTTTCACTTTTACTTTGATGTTACTTTGCCTCCTCTTAGGATTCAAAATTGGGTAGTGTAAGGTGTCAGACTATAAATCTTTAAATTTGAGTTTGCTTATTTGCTCAGATATTATCCAGCTATCCAAACGAAAATATCTTCAAAATATCTGTCGATTTTTCATAAACTATTAGTAATGCAGCTGAATTAAGCTCTCTAAATTTTTTTCCAGGAAGAACTGAACCCCATTATTGTTACCCCACCGATCCAAGCCATTGACCAGGACCGAAACATTCAACCACCATCAGATAGACCAGGCATCCTCTATTCCATCCTTGTTGGTTTGTATCTGCTAACATCTTATACTGTCTTTTATCATTCTGGAATCATGTAGACACAAATGTTCTCAACTCAAAGGAAACACTTTTAATTTAAAAAAAAATATTATTGGACATAGTTGTTGCTTTTATGTGTAAACAAATTTAAAACAATAATTTAAAGGGTTTTTTTTTAAATAAACTTAATTTGCATAGTGATAGTTCTCCCCATATTTACTCAGAAAGCATTCTCTAGGACTAAATTGAAAAATGAAGTACTTACGTTCTACTGGTATTTTATCATTGATAAAATACTGTACTATTTTCTCATTGTAGATGACTGAATTAAGAAAGGGCTATTTTGGAGTCATATGGGAAAAGTGAAAAATTGTGATTACTCCAAGTACACATATTATGTATTTTATACTTCATACTCCTAGAAAACTTTTTTTTGAAAAATTCTTTAAAATCTGTCCTAATCCACTCTTCTGCATATACTGTTAATTGTGCCAAAAGCAAACATGATGAAAAATTGATTATGCTGCTCTTCTTAAATTGCTTTTGCTAAAATGTGGATGGTGTTAATTTGTGTGGTTTACACCCTCTAGAGAGACAAATGTATGTGAGGCATACCACACATCTTTTAATGGAAGGGTCATCTTTGAAGTGTATTAGAAATTCAGTGGTGTTTAGCATTAGCCCTCAACCTAGTTCTGTGCTCTTCCCTCCAGCCTGTGTACATACACACATTTGCAACAATCAACAAATATGAGACCGATTCTAAAAAAATTTACTGTCTGTTACTTAGAAATGCTTTTTGTGAAGAAAATTCAAGCCTTTGGTTTTTACTTTGACATACATATCATCAGCCAGTTGCAAAGATCAGTCTATTGCATTTTTAAAATTCTTAAGAACATAAGCCTTTTTTAAGTCTTTAGAGGTTTTGGCATAGACCGCAGGAAATAAGCATCATTTGCTTTATTAACTGAAGACTTAAATACATGTCAATCTCTGTGCTACAGGCTGAATACACACAGAGAAATAAATATTATAGGTTAGGGAATGGTGGTGTCTGTGGCTAGATACAATATGAAAAAGATAATTAAAACACATGATCTTAGGCACTGTAAATAATGTTTGAATCACCACATTTCATGTGGACTCATGGGATGAAAACGTTAAACACTTCTAAGGGAATTGTTTAGAAAGAGTCATTTTAGTAGAAAGCCCAGGGTTTTAAGTGGAAAGGGAAAAAAAAATTCTAGATAGATAATGTAGCATGTGCAAAGGCCAAAGTATAAAAATTAAGGATAGACTTGAGGAAATATGCTACTTCCAATAGGCTAGAGACATTGGTGTTCATGTTTCTTTCACTTTAAAAAATTACATTCGCAGGGAGTGGCCACTGCACTCCAGTCTGGGTGACAGAGTGAGACTCCAACTCAATAAATAAATAAATAAATGATAAATAAATTACATTCATTATTTATTTCTACAAAGAAATAAGGCACCTACACTGTGGTGCAAGACAGATTCCTGACTTTGTAGATCTGATTTTCTGGCAACAGAGATAGACAATAAATAATTAATATAATAAATATGTTGTATTTAAAAGTTTTAAAAAGTTTAAATAAATAAATAAATACTTGTATATTATACAAGATAGCAAGTGGTAATTGCTGTGGGAAATCTTGGGCAGATGAGTGGGATTGGAAGTACAGAAGGAGGATTGCAGTAAAAGTTGTAGCATTAAATAGAATGATCAGCATTTGCCTCACGAAAACGTGAGCTATCACAAGGGCTTACAGAAGCTAAGGAAGTTGTTTGTGTTGAAAATTGGGAGGAAGAGTTTCTAGGCAGAGATAAACTTAGAGCCTGTGAGTTTCAGAGTTTCAGAGAGAAAACAGAGGGCCAATAGCTAGTAACCTTGTAGTTTATCCACTTCATCTTTTTCTCTGTGTGAAATAAGCCAGTGTAGAAATTTGAGCAGAAAGTTGATATAATAATGTTTAGTTTTGTCAATTTACAACTATAGTATAAGGTATAGCTCTAAACAAAGGATATAATCTCTTATATGAAATTTTCTGTCACAATTAAGTTAAATAAAATGATATTCTTTTGTAGTATTTACATTTCTAAAAGGCAAAACATTGTAGGGGTTGACAGTATAGCCTCTGGAATTGTATTGTCCATATTAAAATCTTGATTTTAACATGCACTAAACATATAATGCTAGATGAGATATTTAGCCTCTTTTTACCTCAGATTGCTCCTCTTCAAAATAGTATTGACAAAATTATACCTTTGTATAAAAGGATTATGATTATGTAATATAATACATGTAAATATGCATAATAGTGCCTGGAAAAAAGTTAATGCTGAATAAGTGTTAGCCAACATTGTTATTTTTAGGATTAGAAATAAAGCTTGCTTCCTAAGTCACATCAGACTGGTACACATAGAAGCACATAAACAAATACCAAACATAAAAAGCACACGTACAGACACACAGAAACACACATACACACACGAAACAGGATTCCCATGGCTCTGCCTTTATCTATTTTGCCAAAACCCTTTATTTTCCTTAAATCCATTTAGATTATTTTGAATATATGTGTTCCTCTGAACTATTCCTCAGTTATGATGTGTTGAGTTCCTTTCTTGCTGTTATGTATTATGGATAGTTTCTATTTAATTGTTGTGAGAATGTAGATGCTGATGTCTATGACAAGGTCATCAAAAGGCTGTTGCCAGCCTCTTCACCAATTCTGCTACCACTATCATCAATAGTATAATTATAGACTAACGAACAATCTTTAAAGGAAATGCAAGAGAATGTCTATAGAGAATTTTAAAGGCTTCAATATTTGTGCGAATCTAGAATGACAACAACCAGAATTGTGATATATATATATATATATATATATATATATATATATATATATATATGCTTAAGATATTTATATGCTTAAGATATACCTGGAAAGGTCCTGAGCTCTCATCTCCAACTGACCTTAAGCTTTGCAAAAGCTGGAACAACACCATAATCCAACTAAAACTAACAGACTTCTCAAAACATTTTACCCCCAAACAGCAGAATACATATTTTTCTCAAGTGTACGTAGAATGCTCTTTAGTATAGACCATTCTAGGCCATAGAACAGGTCTCATTCAATTAAAAAAAAAAAAAAATGATTGGCCAGGTGCAGTGGCCCATGCCTGGAATGTCATCAGTTTGGGAGGTGGAAGCAACAGGATTGCTTGAGCCCAGGGGGTTGAGACTAGACTGGGCAACTTGGCAAGACCTTGTCTGTACAATAAATCAAGAAAAATTAGCAAGGTGTGGTGGCACACACCTGTGGTTCCAGCTACATGGAAGGCTGAGGTGGAAGGATCACCTGAGCCCAGCAGGTTGAGGCTGTGGTAACCATGAGCATGCAGCTGCATTCTGGCCTGGGTGACTGAGACTCTGATAAAAATTTAAAAATAAAAATAAAATATAAGTAAATAAAAATAAATGATTGAAATAATACAAACTATATTCTCTGACCACAGTGGAATGAAATTAGAAATCAATAACAGGAAATTTTGGAAAGTTACAAATATGTGGAAATTAAATAACTCTCTCAAATAATCAATGATTAAAAGAAGGGGGGAGGGGGATGGGATTAACAGTAGCAAATATCTGTCGGGGCATGGGAAAACACTTCTTATTTACAGGGTGCCTGAATGAAACGTCATTGTACACCTAATCCTTAACTGTACCCCACAAAACCATAATAAAAAATACTGATTAATGAAAAAAAAAAAAAAAGAAGGAACCAAAAAAAATTTAGAAAAGTAATTTGAGACAAAGACAAAAAACATATGATAACAAAACTTATATGATGTAGCCTAAGTGATACATAGAGTGATATTTATACTTATAAATGTAAACATTAATAAAAGAAGAAAAATATCTAATCAACAATGTCATCTTTCACACAAAAACAATGAAAAGGGCTAGGCAAACAAAAGCAAAACAAACAGATGGATAGAAATAATAATGACAAGAGTGAAAATTTATAAAATAGAGATTAGGAAAACAATTTAAAAAGTCAATGAAACTAAAAATCAATTATTTGAAAAGATCGACAAATTTGACAAATCTCTCACTAGGTTGACTAGGAATAAAAGAGATAAGCCGAACTTGGTGGTTCACCCTGTAATCCTGCATTTTGGGACGCTGAGGTGAGTGGATTGTCTGAGCCCTCAGGTTCGAGACCTGCCTGGGCAACTTGGCGAGACCTCATCTCTACAATAAATCAAAAAAATTAACTGGG
>NW_007246377.1:0-22411 GCF_000164805.1 Carlito syrichta | reverse complement strand
AAAAAAAAAAAAAAAAAAAAAGCAATTTACTAACTTTGAAATGAAAAGGAGGACCTTATTACTAACTTATGGAAAGTTAAAAAAAAATGACACATAGGAGGGAATATTTATGTACAATTTATGCCAACTAGATAAAACAATGCAGTGGACAAATTCCTAGAAAGACACAAATTATTCAAACTGACACAAGAAGAAATAGAAAATCAAAGCAGACCTGTGCCAAGTAAAGAGATTTATTTAGTAATCAGAAATCTTCTCACAAGGATGAGACCAGGATCAAGGATTTTGCCGGGAATTTACTGGTAAATTTGACTAAACTCTTAGAAAAGATTTAACACTCATTCTTATGAAACTATTCCAAAAAATAGAAGAAAAGGAAACAGTATGCATTCCATCAGGATAGCATCACTTTGATACTAAAACTAAACAAAGACATTAAAATAATAGAAAGTTATATGCTGATATTCCTTATAAAGTGAAGTAAAATTTCTCATTAATATACTAGTACTCCAAACCTGGCAGATAACAAGCAGGATTATCATTGTGACCAAGTAGGATTTATGCTTACCAAAAAAAAAAAAAGCAATGCAGTAAACCACATTAATAGGAAAAAATGGACAGAAGAAACATGATCATGTCAATAAATATAGAAAATACCCTTACATTAGTGAATGTGCATTTATCTAATGAAATATGGTTGAAATTCATGCAAAACAAGTACTGTTAGAAGTACAGGAAACTTCTGATAAACCATTATCATAGTGAAAGACTTCAAAACCACTTTTGACTAGATAGATTTGTTTGATGAAAAGCAAATAAACATACAAAGTTGAAATGACTAAGAGTCTTAAAAACAGAAAAAAAGAGAAAACATACACTTATTTATTCTAATTGTCTTTAAACACTCACAAATTATTTGTTTTAAAATTTTTGTGTTAAGTTTGAAGAAAATCCTGTTAAACTTTAAGAACTAGAACTCATTCTGTTTAAATATTTTGAGGGCACTGAAACTAAAGCAACAAAGTTAAAGAAATACAGAACAAATTATAACTAATTGGTGAATATAAAAGAGAATATTTTAATAATTGAAAATGAAAATATTTTATAATTTTAATAGTTTATAATTTTTATTTATTTTACATGCATTATTATAAAATAATTATAAATATAAATATTTATAATATATAATCATTGTATAAGTTAAATTTTTAATAAGTTACAAATAATTTTTGAAAGTTTTTATTTTAAAAATTAAGTGAATTCCTAGAAACTAACCTGTCAGTTGTTTGAAATTTTGTTACAAAAATAATGCACAACCAAAGATATGTAGAAGAAATTTGAGCCAGAACACCAGAACTTGAATACTGGGTTTTCTCCTTTTTTTTGTCATTTGATTTGTGGCAATATTTGTGTCTTTTTTTCTTATTAACATAAAATGAAGAACATTATTTTTTAAATTCAAAACAAATTGCTGTTTGAGTCTGACTCACAGATATTTTCACGACACATACATTCCTAAAAATATCATTTCAAGTTTCCTTTAAATTATTTTCTTCCCTAATACTGCATTTGTCTTGAGAAGTTTCTGATTGTTTCTTGTCTGTTTCTCCTGATTTATTCTTTGATATTTCAAATGTATTATGGCTAGATTTCTCAGAGTCTCATACAGGAAAAAACAAACAAACAAAACAAAACAAAAAAAACCCCTGGAATTTGATATCAGATACATCGAATACGTCGTCTTAATCTATTTTATTTTTCTCTCATTTTACAGGGTTTGACATTTGATTAACAAGGATATGTAACTATTTTCTTTTTTCAAAGTATTAGTATGATAATATTATAAATATTGTTGCAACTAAAAAATTGGAATCACAAACTGATTAAAAATGAGGATACTAGAGCCAGAAAACTTTGGCTTACTTTTTAAAATAAACCTTCATTAACTCTAGAAGTAGTAGTCAATATTAACACTTCCATGACCAGGTGTACTATATACTCATATTGAAAATGTCATATCAGGAAGGTATAGACTCATGCACGTATCAAGTTATCAAGTTGAAGAAAGGATAAAAGTATCCCTGGACTCTAAATTTCTCCTATTGTATGTTACATAGTCTACAATTACTAGAAAGAGAGTCCAGATTTTCTATTTATTTAATTTTCTTGTTTGTTATTTTATTTTGTTTTTACTTTTCTTGTGTAAAAAAAAAATCCTCTTCCACATGCTGGCTTTTCAAATATGACATAACCTTGCATATAACTACTGAAATGCATTTTCTGCATTGTGTCTTATCAATTTTAGAATATTGATTCCAATTTTGAATCACTCCCACCAATTTATAATTTTTGTTTATTTTAAAAATGTTTTATTGTTTTTCTTTTAGCAGAAACTATTAATCCTGACTAGTAAACTAGAGTATTGTGGAATATTTTGCTATTATTATTATTATCTTTTAGGCATGAGAGCAGTTTGATTTCATGACTCACATAATTTGGAAGAGTTTATTGCATTGCACAGGCCATATTTACTGCATATGAAGATTCTTCATATTTTGATGACTTCTTTGAAAATTGTTCCAGAAAATTTTTCATTTCTAAATATATTCAGATTCTTATTCTATACCTGTAAGGATAACATAGTGTAGATAAAGAAGCCACAAATACTTGAACTCACAAAAACAGATTTTCTTTAAATAAGAATATAGACTGAACTAAAAAATGAATAGGTTACTTATAGTAATGGAATAGGTATGGTATTATGTTAGTAAAAGTACTTACTGAAATGTTTTCACAGAGATTTCCCCAAAACACAGTGGCTTAAATTAAATAAAATTCAATTTATTTACTAAGTCCATGGTCCAGGGTTTGTGGGATTGCTTTAATTTAAGTACCTGGTTTCCTATACCACTTCAACTATTAACATATCACACCCAGTGGGAAAGAAGATCAAGTCCAGCAATAACAAATTTGTTGAAATGGAATAAATTTGCCAAAATGTGGAGACATTGTAGGTTGAGGAATTATAATGGAAGCTGTGAAGTGTAGCGACAGTGGGTAGTATTTTAACTGTCTTTTGCTAGAAAAACATAACAAAATAAACAAAAACTAAATATTGGTGTCCCCAATCTAGAATTATTTATTATTATTTCTCCTGTTCCTGTAGCTTGATTGTGGTCAACTGCCTAGTTAGTTCTTCTGCTTCATATGGTATAACTGAAGTTACTCAAATGTCTGTGTTCAGCTGAAGACGGAGTCCTAGATGGTTATTCACCTCAAACCACCAAGTTCTCTTTTAATTTGGCTTCATCTTATTTAGTGGGTTTTTTTTTTTTAATAATAATATTTGTGTCCGTCTTTCAAGAGGGCAAAAGTGAAGCTACTAGGCTTCTTAACGTCTGGTCCTAGAACAGGAATAGTGTTACTTCTGCTATCATCTATTAGGCAAAGCAAGCACAAGTCTAGCTCAGATTTTTTTTTTTCCAGATTGGAAACAGTTTATTTTAAAAGCATCTAAGAGAGAGAGAGAAAGAGGAGATTCACCCACCTAAGGCAGGGAATGGGGCCAAAGCCAGGAAACATGGAGACGGCCACAGCTGAAAGAGAGCATGACCACACTAGAGTCTAGTAAGCCTAGCCCAGATTTAAAAGGGAGAGAAAAAAAACAATCTTTTACTTGAAAGACAAAAAAAAATGTGTCCTCTCTAATCTACTGTAAGTAGTGCAAGTAGTGAGAAGGTTCATAAAGTAAAGCTGTGAATTACAGATATAAAGTAAGTTTAGGCAAGATTGTGTGTGGATGTTAGCTCAAAATAGTTATTTTAGTTTGAAGACATAACTTTCTTGATCCTTCATCCCGATTGTTAAAAAATATGCTTGAGTAGACTCACTAATATTTTTAAATTATACGTTTATGTTATCATTCACTAAAATGTCAATATTCAATAGTTTCACAGATAATTATTAATTATATTAAAATCACTATTTTTAAAAATTATAGTGAGTACTTCAAAATTGTCAGTCTGACTTTATTTCAAGTTTTCTTGGATTTCCATGTTTTTATCCTAATGAGGTGACTGAGTGTGCATATTTCATGTAATAGCATGGAAAATGATTTTTTTTTGTATTTGTTGGTGTCTACTTCTGTGTGCACCGTTAGTGTTATTTGCAGAAATATTTTCTCAGCTATTCACTCATTTTGTGTGTTAGTTTGATGAAAAATGAATACTATGAATTATGGGTAACTTTAGCTAAATATTAGCCAAAACACATTGCAGAATGCTGAAAGCAAACAGACAAAAAGGAGGGTGCTGCTTTTGATGGTTAATTTTATGCGTCAACTTCATTGGATTAAGAGGTGCCCAGATAGCTGGTCAAACTCCATTTTTTTGTGTGTGTTTGAGAGAGTGCTTCAGGAAAAGATTAGCATTTGAATCAGATTTGGTAAAAAGATATGCCCTCACTAATATGGGTGGACATCATCCAATTTCTTGAGTGCCTTGGTAGAACAAAAGGGCAGAGGAATTCTCTCTTCTTAAGCTGGAACTTTCACCTCCCCCTGCCCTAGAACATTGGAGCTTTTGGTTTTCAGGATCTCAGATTCTAGGATTTATATCACTCCCATTCCCTCTCCCATCCTGGGTTCTCAGGCCTCTGGACAAAATAGAATCACACCAGAAGTTTTTTGGGTTCTCCAGCTTGCAGTTGATAGATAGTCTTGACCTCCATAATTGCTGAGCTATAACCAGTCCATCCCCCTCTTGCAGTCTCTCTCAACCAGTGTGTCCTTATGTTGTATTGGTTTTGTTTCTCTAAAGAACTCTGATTAATACACTGCTGCTTACCCTTTCATGTGGTATAGTTGCCACATCTCTTTCAAGATTCCTCACATGTGTCCCTAAAACATATCAAGAGTTACAAGACCGTCAGTTTGTGTGTAAAATGTTAGTTAATTAAGCTTATTTTTGTATTAACTTTAGTTGAAAATAAATATAAAATCTAAGTATAAATAGCAGTGGTGGTTACACGGGTCTGTGCAATGCCTCAAAACATTGTAGTTTTCAATCTGTGCATTTCACTTTATGTAAATTGCACCAATCAATGAAGAATAGAAATGTTATACATTTGGCCCTCAGTTCTACTTTAGGGATTGCCACAGTATACAGTAGGTAAAATTTTGCCAAGACTACTGGGATATAAAAGTGGCATTTTAGAAAGTTTACTTAAGTGATGAGGAAGGAGTAGAATGTGAGACCGTTTAGGAGACTACCACAGTGGTACAAGTATAAAAGGAAGAGGGATTGAGTAAGGAAGGAGAGCCGGACTATGAAAAAGAAACCTATTAGTATGATACAGGCAAGAAAGAATCACTTGGAGAATGTATGGAGAATTGGATAATGAGAGTAGTTTGGTATTTGAACCTGCATAGTCAGATAATTTACGGCATTATTTGTAAAAAAAAAATCCGTATAGTTTCCGAGTTTTGTATTTGTTTTTATGTTTAAATAACAGATATGACCACATTATATAGCATGAAGTGGTGACTTTCGAACTTTAGAGGCTATGAGAATCCCTTGAGATTATTCAAAGCATGTACCCCTAATCTTTCTTCTCAGCGATTCTGATTCAGAAGATCTGGGATAGGGTCCTGGTCTTTCTGGTGCAGGTAGACCAAGATTCAAACAGTAAGAAGCATTGTTCGAGACCCGCCTGGGCAACTTGGCGAGACCTCAACTCTACAATAAATCAAAAATTAGCTGGGCGTGGTAGCATGCACCTGTAGTTCCAGCTACTTGGAAGGCCGAGGTGGAAGGATCTCCGGAGCCCAGCAGATCGAGACTGCAATGGCCAGGAGCGGCCACTGCACTCCAGTCTGGGTGACAGTGAGACTCCAGCTAAAAAAAAAAAAAAGAAGAAGAAGCATTGTCATAAAACTGCAAAAGAGTCCAGGCAAATCTTTGTTGGAATTTTTTGAGAAATTGCTTACTAATATAAGAATTTTAGTTTCCTTGAAGAACAAGTAAAAAAAGATTTTATTATTTTGAAGGGAATTACAGAGTTATTAACAGTACTTTGGATAAGGATATGAAATGTGTTATTTTTCAGAAATAGATTAAAAATAAGTTTTGCAAAAGCAATGGACTTAGAGGTGAGATTTTTTTAGAAGATATAGGAGTGGGATAAAGGTATTTTATTGTTTGCAATAAGAATTACCAAAGAATGCACGAAAAACGTGATGTAATTGAAAAGATAAATGTCAAAGTAAAAACAAATGGAAAAGAATAACAACAAAATTAAAGATAATGTTGATCATATATACTTGAACCCAAGAATAATTTTATACAAAATGAAATGTGCTTTTAAAGCATAGGAGAAAATATGGTTAAAATTTTCAGCAAAATTTTAATTATGTGAAAAGGTAGCAGGTGACTTGAGTATTAGGGTAATATTAGACCAATTAACCCTAAGATTAAATTAAAAAAAAACTAGATAAAGAAAACCTGGAGCCCTGGAGATGTTTCAAAAGAAGTCATATTTTTAGATTAATTATGCTCTGCTAAATAGAGTGCATAGCACACTTTCCAAATGGGATACATTAAGTGAATTTTTAGAGACCTTGATCTTAGAAATGTGCTTTTGTCCTTGGACAATGTTTTTATACTCCAAAACTCTTGACTTCTACAAGATACTCAGCATTCAAGGGTCACTAAAAGGTTTTCATAGAAAATTATCTGGAGATAAATGGCATATCACAATTGCTTTATTCTACCAAAGAAAATTGTGGGTGTATTCAGTAGTACATTTGTCTGAGAATGATCATAAATTCTTGCATATCTACAATGTCAAAATTTGAAGGATAACCATAAAATTTTGGCAGCTAGTTGACAGCATTCTCTCATATTTCTGTGTGTATCAAACTGCTAATTAAATATTATATGTGAAGGTTTTCATTCTTAATAGAAAGGAAAAAAATGTTTGATTCTCTGTTTGAGATAAGCACATCTTTGCAGTATGTTGGATGGACATTTTCCATCGTGTCAACCATTAAAAACAAATGCTTTCTTGAATGGGACATCGGTGGTAAAAAACAATCAAGTGGACTTGGCAGTAAAGAAAATTTACTGGAAAGACTTTGATTTCTTCCAGAATTCAAAGAATTGTAGAAAAATATAGCATTTTAAGGAACAAAAATAGCAATTTCAACAAGAGGGATTAAAGGATCTTTCCTCTACAGGCCTGTTTTTGCTGGTTCAGATGTCACGCCCATCTTTTAATCTTTTATTCTAAGTAAAAATTGCTTAAAGAGGACTGATAATTATATAGTTTAGGTCAGGCATCCATTTTTCATCCAGTTATACCTAGATAATCAGAAATACCATACTCATAAGTGATGGGTAAATGCAGCTCATAAAAAAATCTATTAATATATATAGACTTTTTAAAATGACATGAAGTACTAGGCAAATTAAAAGAGGAAAAGTTAATATTTGCAACCAGTCTTGGAAAGCAATTAAATAGTCATACTTAAATAAATAAAACTCATTCCATACTTCATACAATGTACAAAAATCAACTTGAAAGACTTCATATATCCAAATGTGGTAGTTAAAACTATAAAGCATTTAAAAGACATCATTAGTGAAAATTTAGCAACATTAGAACTGGCAATAATTTCTTAAATACACTAAAACGTAAGCATATAAAAGGAAAAAATTTTAAATGACATCAAAATAATGTATTTGCTCTTCCAAAGACATTGATAATAGTTTGAAAAGTCAAGTGACAGAAAACAGATTATATCTGAAAAACATAAGTCCAGCAAATGACTTGTGTTGGGAATATATAAAAACACTATTTGAGAAAAATGAGGCAAACAATTTAATGACAAAATGTAAATAGTATGAACAAATTCTATATTATAGAAGATATGCAAATGAAATAAGAATGAAAAGTTGCTCAATTTTATTAGCTATTGCAAATTACAACCTCAATGAATACCATCATGTAGCAAATTACAACCTCAATGAATATTATCATGGAGGAAATGCAAATTACAACCTCAATGAATACCATCATGTAGTCACTAGGATGGCTAAAACTTAAAATGACTGAATATATCAAGTGTGGGTGAAGATATAGAGGATATGGAACTACATACACTGCTGGTGAGAATATAAAATGGACACATGGAACAGACACATGGAAAAATAGTTTAGCAATTTCTTAAAAAGTTAAACATTACTCAACAATGAAAAGATAGTTTTATTGGTAGACCCAGCAATTTGGATGAATCTGTAATGCTTTACATTGGGTTGACAGAAGTCAATTTCCAAATATACAGACAGTAATAATTCTACCTAAATGGCATTATCAAAAAGATTAAAGTACAGTGATGGTGAACAAATCAGCGGTTGATTAAGAATTGGAATTTGGGTAAGGAAAACACAAATGTGCTATTTGATCATACAAACATTTTTAAACCTAATTGTGTTGGAGATTACACAAACTTATAAATAACTAGAAATTTAGAGAGTTGAACCTCCACCCAAAAGTAACTAAGACATTTAGACATACACATATCATATAATCTAACCATTTTGTTCCTAGATATTTACCCATGAAAAATGAAAGCATACATTAATTCAGAGATATGTACAAGAATGTTGATAGCAGCTTTATTTGTAAATAAACGCAACTCTAACATCCATCAGCATGTGAATAAATAAATTATCACAAATACATACAATAAAATAATACTCAAAGAGTAAAAATTAGTGAATTATTGATATACAAAACAACATGGGTCTCAAAGTCATTATGCTAAGTGAAAGAAGTCAAACACAATATGCCCTTCATCAAAAGAGTACCTGTTGCATAAATAATTCCATTTTGCTTTTGTAGAAAAATAAAAAATCATCTATAGTGACAGAAAGCGATGGATGGTTGCAAGACGTGAGGGATATAGATAGGGAGAGGAGAGATAATAGAGTTATGAAGAAACTTTGGTATTGATGGATAGGATCATTATCGTAATTATATTAGTGCTATCTTGATCAACACAAAATTACACATCTTAAACACACAAAGTTTATAATGTACCAATTTTATCTAAAACCTCCAGAAGAATTATAATATCCAAAATTATAAACTTTTCACTAAGGCGTTAATTTAAGTTGTCATTTTTTCCACAAAATTACAAAAGTGCAAATGTAGAATACTTCTAGTATACATAACAATAGAGGTTTTGACACCACTAATTCTGATAACATAATAGATATAATTTTGAAATTCATTATGCTATTTATATTTTTGGTAGTAGAAGATATAGTATCCTAGCCTCCTCCAAAGATGACAAATAATGTGTTTTTTAACACTGTCATGGACTTATGAATTTAAATATACTTGATGTGCTCAGGTTTTTACAGGTTTATCCTTATTAATGCTCAAATTTTCCCAACTTTAGACAAAGCGAAACAAAACAAAACTATTCCTTTGGCTTAAGAAAATTTGAAAATATTAATCTAATACAGTTTAGTAATACTGGATATCTTTCTTGCTATTGACTGTGACCAGGTATTTCATAGTTATGTTGTTGATTTCCTGTCCTGGACCTGGATTAATTATTTTTTCAGAAATTTAATTGCTTTTAGTGGTCAAGGTATTTCCAAACAACATTCTTCCCATTAAAGTTGTTCATTGCTTGTAAGTTGACCATTTTAGTTCTTTGTTTCAGCATTCAGTGCTATGTTGTGCATATTTTCTTAAGATAAATTACAACCTGAATTTAAACTCCACTGCCAATTCAAAAATCAAAACTTAAAGTGCTTTATTTAACTTGTTTAATTTTACATTTGGATCTCCTTACTTCCCTTTACCAAGAATTCAGTTTTCAAAACTGAGAATAATAGAATTGACATACCACATAATTCTGTACACAATTAATTCATTGTCTAATACTGCCACAACTATCTTAGTATAATAACATCAACGCTACCACCAAGTTTAATTTTTTTGTTTCTTATGATTTTTATTGTTCTAAGGCAATATACTCTGAGGGTGTGATGTCTGGTTTCTATCTTTTAAAGTCTAGTGACTAGCACTTATAAAGTTTTATTATTTCTTATATATGAATGTCTTCTCCATTTGAAGTTTATTCTAATCTATTATACAAAGAATGGATAAAATTCCAAACTTTTCTGTATGACTTTGCTGTTAGAAGGGAAAACTCCTAAATTCCAACTGTAATTTTGACTATTTTAAAATTTTTCAGACTATTTTAATGGCATAAAATTGGGGAGGGGGGATTTCCCCCTCACTTAATGCCCAGGAAATTTTCCCTTCTTGTTTCAGAGTTGAGGTAGTTCTTTTCTGTTTTTGCTTATGTCACAAACTAAATTCACATTTAGACTGATTTATTTCATTTTTTGAGATTTTCTTAAATTTAAGTAGTTTTATAATAATATATAGCATTTATGTGGCTCTAAAACAAAAAAAGTGATAAAGTTAATGAAGTTTAACTCTAATCCCTATTCCCTCCACATATTCCTTGCTCCTTTTTCTCTTTCATATGTAACAATTTTATGTTATAATTTAGTTTTTATTTTTTAAAATATTCATATGTATTCCCTCTCATATATGTGTGTGTTCTTTTTCTTAAAACTTAAAATACTATCATGTTATGTTTTCCAAATCTCTGTTGTCATTTAATTTATCTTATAATAGTTTTATAGTAATGATAAAAATATCTATCATTCATCTTCACATTTGAATTATCATCTGTTTTAGGATGTATCATCATTTATTCAGCCAAACCACTATTGATGTATATTCAAGTGGCTATTTTAAAGATCCCAGAAGCAGGATTTCTGGGTCAAAGAGTAAATACTGATGATTTTGGCAGACCCTGCCCAATTCTTCTTTATAAGTTTTATAGCATCTTTTATTAACCTGACCCATGACCAAAAGTACCTGATTTTATGTCGCTCACCAAGACAGTATTGTGTCTGACTAGACCAGTTGATCAAGTCACAAGTCACAAATGGAATCTTAGTGTAATTTTAAGTATTGTTCTTTTTGTGTAGAGTGGTGAACACTTCTGTTTATAATCAAGAATCATTTTCCATTCTCTTTCAGTCAACTGTCTATTCATTCTCAACTACCAATCTTTTTTAATACATTACTGACCTTTTTTTCTTAGTTAATTGATAAATCCACATGTATTAGGTAAGTGTTCTAGGAACCATCTGCATCAGTGTATCACCTTGTGTTGTTGTGGGAGCCTGTTCGGTTTCAGTAATTTTTTTTTTTTTTTTTAAGATTCTTTCAAAGCCCATTTCTTTATGGGCGATGTACAGGCGCACCTGCCCACACCGGGCTGATCGTCCATCAGTTTTTGACCCAAAATGTCATGACCCATGTACACAACCATCCCTATTTACCTGAACTCTCCCTCTAGTGACTTTTTTGTTTGTTTTTTCCCGGGTGATAAAAGTCCTCAAAGGGGACTACTGATGTAAGAAAGACGAAACAAAAAATAGCAGAAGCACTAAAAGGTATAGAAATTGACAAGTTCTAAAACTGTTTTGAGCAGTGGAAAAAGCATCTCCACAGGTGTATTGCATCAGATAAAAAGTACTTTGAAGGTGACTGAAGTTTAAACATGTAAGGATAAATACAGAACTTTTTTTTTTTTTTTTATCAAGTCTGGGTTTTTTGTGGTTCCCCCTCATACATGACTATCTTTTCCATTTAAGATTTATTCTAGTATAGTACATGAAAAATGGATTAAATTCTATCATTTTCTGTATCTCTGTCATTAGAAGAGATAATTCCTTTATCACATATTAAATTTTATCTGTAATTTTGACTATTTCTAGATTTTTCAGTCTGTTATTAATGGCGTATTAATGGTATACATTTTTGTTTCTTGTTTTTTTTATATAAATTTTCATATAAATTTTTCTTGTCATATAAATTCAGGAGAATTTCCTTTCTTGTCTGAATTTAGGCAAAGGATTGGTAGCAAAAAAAGATAATAATTTTTGGGTATGTTTTACATCTGGCAGCCTAGATTTCAATGTGTGCTCTGTCTCCGATTGTGTCTTTGACTTGGATAAGTTATTTAATCTCTTAAATGTCTTCAGTTCCCATCTGTAAAATGGAAATGATTTAAAGAATTATTCATGATTTTGAATATAAATCATTTAACACATAGTAGGCTTCAATGATTGGATGTTATTTTACTCTTGTGGTTATTGTTTCTATGGATGTATATATTGTACAGGTCTATCATTTGATTTCTGGTTTTTTCACTTTGGAAAAATTAATGTTACAGTACACAAAGTAAGATAATGCAACTGAGAGAAATTTATTTAAGAAGAAATGTGTGTCAATGTGTTGAAAATATTTGCCTAGATGGAACAAAATATGTTCATACTAATTTTCAAGCATCTTGATATTTGGTACAAATTTCTAATTTTTATTTATTGCAAGATATGCTGAAAGACCATGCAGGATATCATGAAGATCTATGTGCCATTAAAATGCAATGTTATAATATGAAATTGGTTTTCTTTCCATTTAATATCTCTTTTTATGTTATGAAGTTTCAAATTAATTAAAGAGTTCTTTTAATTAAAAAAAATTGTAGAACCATCCAAACAAATATTTTTCATTTTCTTACTCAAATGCTAGTTAATTATATACCACATTTGTGTCTGCTTTCCATAGACTACATAAATTTGAAACTTAATTTACTAATGAAGTTGTAATTTTGTGTCTCAGTTAATGAAGGGAAATAGATGAAAGCAGATACACATGTTGCTTATTGTTTTCCATTATGTGCTGAAATATTGATGTCTTTCAGGGACTCCTGAGGATTATCCACGATTTTTCCACATGCATCCTAGGACTGCAGAACTTAGTCTCCTGGAGCCAGTAAACAGAGACTTTCACCAGAAATTTGATTTGGTTATTAAGGTAAATTAAACTAATGTCTTATTTCCTTGTGTTTATGAACTGCTAATCAAATAAATCTGTTGGGGCTCCTGTAGGTACTTTTATGTTATAAAAATTTAAATTGCTGTGGATAACAATTAGCCAATTCTTTGTTAAAAGAACCATATAAAATACAATTTGAATACATTGTATTGCTTTTCTTTTAAAAAAGGCTTTTATAGTACTATGTGATAAAAATAATAAATATGTTTATTTATAATAAATGAACTAGTCAAATGTATATTTAATTCCACATAATTCATTACATTCTCTTTCATTTGTTTTTCTACTCAAAGAAATTAGTTTTTGACCACAAAAGCATATCTAATAAACGTATCTAAAACATACTTGATTTATATTTTTTATTTTAACTATTATTTATTTTCTCTGAATTATTATTTTTTTATTTTAATGTATTTTTTTAAAGTTGCTGGTTTTTCTAACATAAAAATGAACAGTCTTACTTATCCAGAAATCTTTCAATGTACGTCTCCTTATTTTCTTTATGTTGAGAGATGACCTTAGCCATGAAAAACTTAAGTCAGGGTTAATTTATTTGGCATTACAATTTTGATAATAATATCTAATATATTTTAATGAAATCATGTAAGAGATCCTGTAGAGATCCAGACAATCCTTTAATGAATTCTGACGAAATTCATGATAAAGTGATGTTTAAGCTGGGCAGTGAAATAAAAGTAGGAAAACGGCTAAGCAGAGTTGGGCGCAGGGAGAACATTATTAGTTAAAAAAAAAAAGCAAAGATAGCATAGGTTTAGTATGTAGTACATAATTTTTCCCATAGTTAAGTTTACAAAAGAAAATTCTCTAGAAATGTAATCTTATGGTATTTTTTTTACTTTTGTAAAATTTAAATTATTAAAAGGGAAGTAAGGTAAAGAAGCTTACTGAGCATGAACATTATGCAAGTGACTTTATGTATATCTTCCACTGAATTTTTGCCACAACCTTAGTAGTGTCCTCATTTGCACAAAATGTAGAACCTAAAACTCAGATAAAATAAGTGATTAGCTTAGCATCACATTACTAATAAGGGGCAGAATTGTCATGCAAATTTTGTTTTACCAACGTTAAAGTCATGCTCTTTTCTCTCTTTTTTTTTTTTTTTTTTTGAGTTGGAGTCTCACTCTGTCACTCAAACTGGAGTGCAGTGGCTGCTCCCGGCCACCGCAGCCTCAACCTGCTGGGCTCTGGTGATCCTTCCGCCTCAACCTTCCAAGTAGCCGGAATTACAGGCATGCGCTACCACGCCCGGCTGATGTTTTGATTTATTGTAGAGATGAGGTCTCGCTGCCCAGGCGGGTCTCGAACCCTCGGCCTCAGGCAATCCACTCACCTCAGCCTCCCAAAGGCGCGGGATTACAGGCTGAGCCACTGAGCCTGGCTTGCTCTTCTCTCTTTACAGATATACAGTTTCTTAGAAGGGCTGTCTGGTTTAACTTTCAAGAAGTCCAATTGCAAACAATGTTATGCACACATGCATTTAATTTGAGCATAAATTAGGAGTTATGTTTTTCGCATCAATTATAGTGTACAAGCCACAACCTGTGTTTATTTAGTGGTCCTTTGTTTTTGAAAAATTTATAGTCTAGAAGGGGAAATAATAAAATAAGCAGATGCAGGAAATATAACCCAAATAGCAAAAGGAAAAATGTAAAAAGTGCTAACAACGCATAGAATAGGGGCCTTTAAATTAATCTGGAGATTCAGGGAAGATTTGTGGGAGATTACCTGAAGCTAATTGTGGCTGAATCGAAAGGGTCTGGCCAATGAATAAAAAGGAAAAATATGTTTGAACATAAGGAAGAACAGAAGTAAAAGCTTGGAGGCATAAAGTAGCAGGCTACAAGCTGTTAACAGGGAAATGAGGTATAGAGCCAGACCACAGAGAAAGCCTGATGGATGGTTCTGGCTTCCTTGGATTTCATTCAGTAAAGGTTTGGAGTTATTCAGCAAAGAAACACTACTTTTACCACATATATTAATGGTCATGCATGAGAGTCATCTTCTTGCTTTGACTATTTTAATTATCATGAAACAATATAGAACTCCAAAATGCATATTGATTGCCTATGTGTCTCTACCTGGAGTCCTGTGGTACATCTCTGTGTGGGAGTTAAGATGCTGGACAAAGCACTGTTTTCAAACTGCCTCATAGGAAACCAGAAACCAATTTTTTTCCTGTATTATTAAATTCAACTGTCCTGATGTACTTGGGTACAGTGTAACTCAGTCCATCAATTATAAAAAAAAAAAAAAAATCAATTAGAACAGATCAGAGAATTTTTGTTTTAATAACACATTCTATTATTAATTTACGTTTCTATAGACATTATTAGATTCAAATTACTGTGTTTTGTGTGCAGTCAAGGGGATAATAAGCAAAGGTATTAATCTGTAAGAATAATAATGTGCTACCTGCTTGAATAATAGCTGAGTGTTGTGGGATTGTTCAGGGGACAATTGAAATGCTACAATCTGGCAGTTTTCCTCGGTAATAGTAAGTCTTTCAACTTCTTCCCTTTTTAGTTTTAATAATGCTTCATTTTTTTTTTTCCTTTGGCCATAAAAGTTTTTTTGGAATTGGTTCCAATTTCTGTTTCGGAAGCTAAAAAAAAAAATGAAGTATTTTCCCCTAGACTTTGAAGAATTCAGCTTTTAACAACACTTAATAGCTGACAAGTGCCACAAATTAGAGATGTATCATCTTTTTTTTTTTTTTTTCCCGAGTTGGAGTCTCACTCAGTCACCCAGACTGGAGTACAGTGGCTACTCCCGGTCACTGCAGCCTTGACCTGCTGGGCTCCGGTGATCTTTCCTCCTCAGCCTTCCAAGTAGCCGGAATTACAGGCGCGCGCTACCACGCCTGGCTGATTTTTTGGTTTATTGTAGAGATGAGGTCTTGCTGCCCAGGCGGGTCTTGAACCCGCGGGCTCAGACAATCCACTCACCTCAGCCTCCCAAAGGCGTGGGATTACAGACTGAGCCACTGAGCCCGGCTGCATCTTTTTATTCTTTGTATTTTTGCCAATAATTTATTCACGATGCTGACAAATAAATATGCAAAGGTGAAACTAAGACAAAAAATAGATTAACACACAAACTTTAGAACATGGAAGGATTAAAACATATGCAATTGAAAAAAATAAGTTCCATTTCCAAACAATATTTTAAAAAAACATTGTAATCATTTAAGCATATTTTAAAATATGATAAGCATTATGAACAAAAATCATACATTTAGTTTACCCAAAACTGTTTATGCTTATGCCTTATGTCTTTGTATAATTATTTGTAACACTTCTAAAATGTCCCAGTTTTTTGTTATTTGATCACTAACCTCATTAAGCAAAAATCACATATGGTATAAAAATATGAAAGTACATTTAGATGCCAGATGATAGGGAACTAGTTCATGTAGGA
This sequence comes from Carlito syrichta, assembly GCF_000164805.1. NCBI lineage: Eukaryota > Metazoa > Chordata > Mammalia > Primates > Tarsiidae > Carlito > Carlito syrichta. The sequence goes on along the minus strand of NW_007246377.1, from coordinate 5,971 downwards.
TGTGTCTATAACAAAGCCCAGAAAATTCACTTTCGTTATAAGTACAGTATTTTTTAAAGTGTATGAGTTGATATATTTACACTTCAGGCATCTAATATAAAGCTACTAGCCTTTAATTATTGAAACTGATTAAATGAGTAAATTATCAATAACTCACTGTCTCTCCATCCTTCAAAGAATAACTGCAATTTTAAATCCAAATCCCTTTGATTAACAACTGCATGCAAGGATCGCAATGAAATCACAAATATCATTTTATCAGTCCCTCAGATATTTGTGTAGTTATTCATGACCTACTTATACTGTCTAGTAGGCTGACCTTTACCTTCTAAGTCATGAACATATTAACCCAGGACTCGCACCAGTTACCTTACATACTCTCTGTTCCAGTCGCATTAAACTACTTGCAGCGTACTAAACTCATCATGCTCTTTCTGATATCCAGGCATTTAGAGATGCAGTTCCTCTTCCTGAATCATTCTTCCCTTTTCTTGTCAACAGCCTAATTTAAATTGATGCTTCAGTTTTCAGCTTAAAAGATACTTGCCCTGGGTTAGAAGCACTCCTTACAGTTTATTTGTCCCTATAGTGGCCCTAATTAAGCTATATTGAATTTGCTTGCTTGTTTTCTCCTGACATTTACAGAAGGGCAGATTGTAATATATTTCTTTACATTGTATTCTGTGCCCCTAACCCTCCCTATATGCAATACAGAGAAGGTGCTCATTAAACATTTGTTGTGATAATTCTCTTTCTAGAAGAGTAAATCCTTTAAGACTGCTGAATTGGGGTACCAATATCTTTACTCTATTTAAATACAAATATTTGAATGTGTACGTACAGAAAAAAAGATGCAATTCAATTTTCAAATACATTCAACTCCTTGAAAAATGTTTGGATCTATGTTAAGGCACAACTAAAGCTATTTATGACTGCATTAAAAAAACTGTGCTTCTTCTACTAATATCAAGCTCACTGGTTTTAGGTTCCTGGCTCATTTTATATCTACATATATACATACATATATATATATATATATATAATTCTAGACATATTTCTTGTTTAATGTTCATGTCCTTATTTCCAATTATTGACTTGATAACTACTCCTAGTATTATGCCATTGCATCAATTAAGAAAGTAGCAAATTATACACATCCTTTTAAAATCTCAAGTCTTCTACTTTAATTCTCTCTTTGAATTAAACATATTGCAATTGACCAGTCACTCACACTAGGCACTTTCAACTCCTCATGGTGACTAGTGTCCCCATCTAGTCACGTATAAAATCCCATCCAGGTACCGTTGGAGTTTCTCTTATATATCTACCCAACTCTCCACACCCCCTGGAACTCTGTAGTTCACATTCTCATGGTCCATCATCTTACACAAACAAACTCTTAAACCTTAGCTTTGTTTCCATGTATCATATTCATCATACTACATTGCTAATACAGTATTGCGAATAAAATAACAACAACAAGAATAGATCATGCTGCTGCATATTACCTTTAAGCTAATTTAAGTTTGCCCCCTACATGAATTTCCAACAGAAACTTTGTCAGGTTGAAAGATCACAGGTGTCAGAGTCAGGCAGAGTAACAAGTCACAGATCATCAACCATCACTTCTCAAAATAAGGTTGTAACCTTCCATGAAAATGAAAGAGTTGGCAAAATGCCTCAAATCTGTTGAAAAAGTTATGGAATATACTTTACTATTATTTCTTCTGTAATCTGTATATCATTGGTTTATCAAAAAAGAGAGAAAAGAAAAGAGAAGAAAGGCATAAGCACTTTTGTTAGGAAGAGATTGAACAGGAGCCATCAGAGATTCAAAAGAAAAGGAAATCCAGAGCTCTAGAGAACAAGGAAAATAAAAAAAAATGAGGACTCCTGTTGCACAACCACAGAAAGCAAGACAAATGCTTTGGATGACATACTTTTCCATCAGTGTAGGTATTCTAGCTTGTAATCCAAGTCCTATTCATATGGTTACCTGTTGAAAAAAACAAAACACAAACACACACACATAATGTCCCAGTCAGATAGTTCACACTATTGTTAACAAAGTACTGCAGACTGAGTGATTTACAAATAGCAGAAATGTATGTCTCAATACCCTGCACACTAGAAGTCCAAGATTAATATGGTTGGTTCCTGGTGAGATCTTTTTCCTGGCTTGCAGATTGCCATCTTCTCCTTGTATCCTCAATTGTTGGGAAAAGGGTGAGAGAACTCTCTGGGGCTATCCTTTATAAGGGCATGAATTTTATTCAGGAGGACTCCATTCTCATAACCTAATCACCTGACAAAAATCCCATTTCTTAATACCATCACATTAAAGATTAGAATTTCAATATAAGAATTTGAAGGGATAAAAATATGACATCCATTGCACACCATATATTGGTTCAACAGAATAATAGAAAATAAGTATATCTAAGCACCATCCCCACCACTACACAATATGTCCATGTAACAAACATGCAGTTGTACCGTGTGCATTTAAAATAAAACAAAATCATAAAAAAAAATGATTGGTGAATAAAAATCCTTTGTGTACTTAAAAAAATAAGTATATCTCCTTTACTCCAATAGTAAGGTCTCTTATGTAAGAAAAAGTGAAAATTCCTTATGCATTTTAGAGAAAATCATTTCACAGAAATTTCAGTCAGTGGTTGTTATTAGTAATGAAATAGCAATTTTTCCTTGAATTTCTCAATAAATAGCACATTTTCTGAACTCAGTTGGCCTTTCTGATACATTAATAAAAGTTCATCTTTTATTTTAATGTTGTTTTCTACTTTAGAAAACTGTAGTAGATTGCCACATAAAACATTATTTGTGTTTATTCAACAAGAACAATGTGTCTTTTTATTTTCCACTGAAATGTTTGTAAAAATTCTATGCTTTAGGCTAAATTAATTAGCTGTTATGCCAATTATGGAAATTAATAGAGGAAAAAAGCATGGTGTCCTCTTGTCTCATACTATTATTCATTCAGTGGATTAGAGAACACAGAAATAGAATGTAGCAGTTGAATATAGTGGCTGTCCAAATGTGCAGGCTGAGGAAAGACACACAGAGGTGATATTTTACTTGGCCTCTTTCCTTTCTCACAAGCTGACCTGCAACTGCTTGAAGAAAGAAAGGCAATTTATCCGTCACAGTACCTTGATTTTTGGCAAGACCTCCTTGTCTGTAAAGGTCATATAGAAGTACACCTGCACGTCTAAATATTTTAAAGTATTCAAACGAAAGCCACTTTCTAAGCAGTGCTTGTCATTTCTTCTCCCTCTGCAACTCCTCACACGTGTAACTTATTAAACCCTACCACGTGATTGTTCCCAAGTAATCTTTCTTCATAGGCTTCTTGGTTGTATAGGAATATAAAAATAAAAGTTTGTATCAGAAAACTTGTAGACTAAGTAGTTCTGTTTGTTATGTTTTTCCCCTCAAGAATAGCTGTTACATGGGAGAAACATTGACCTCTCACTCTCACTATATTCAAAGTTCTGAAAAGTTTAGAGAAAAGTGTTTTGGGATGTCGATGATTTTTTTTTAAATTTAATTGTTGCAGGACAGACTATTCTAATTGGCTAAATCACAGAAGGCACTTTAGTGGGGTTTTCTCCTGGTTGAGAGAAAACTGGGAATGGGATCAAACCCATCATAGGAAAAGAAGACTTTGCGGGTTGAGAAGGAAAAAGGCAGGACAAATTAAGAGAATAATACGTGAGTTAGAAGATTTCCAGAAAAAGTTACTACATCGCTACTGTCGTAAGTCTGTGTCTGGCTGGCTTTGATGTTTATAGACAAGGTGGTCCCCATGTTCAAAACACCAGCTAAATGGATTGAAGTATCTGTTATAAGCAGAGTTTTCAGAATCTATAGTCCTCCCCAGAGTGGCTGGATTATAATTTCTTTAGTCAATTCTTGTGTCAGTTTATATCTCAAAATCTAAAAAAAGAGAAAGATTTTCATTATTGAAAGGTATATAAGAGCTTTGGGGATTGATGTTTTCATTGCAATAAATTATAGACAGAGTGAGCATATTCTTATTTTAAGTGAAGATACAATATATTTCATTTTATTAATAATATTCTCTTGGGGGGAAACATGTCAGTAATTTTGCTTTCCTATTATAAGGATTTTTTGAGACTGTGATGACTATTTTATATTCCATTTAGTGAAAATTTCTTTTTTTTATCACACAAAGGGTATTTATTTCGAACCAAGAAAGTTTTATTTTGCTCTATTTACAACCTTACTAACAAATCAGCAGTATAACATGCAGCATGGTTGTTGTATTTTATCTGATAAATTATTTTGCAGTCTTGTAAGTTCTTGAATATTTGAGTAATGGTCATGAATAGGCATATAGAAAAATGATGTACTCTTTATTTTTTAGAGTATGGGAATTTAAATAAAGGAGGTCCTGAAGTGTTTTAAGAAAGTTAATTTTATAAGAAGGGTCAAGAAGCAATAGAATATTTTTATTTTTGATTAATTAGCCTGGTAATAGTAATATGATCATTGACTAAGTAGGCACAGGTTTGCCACTGCCATATCTCTGTAAAGACATTCTAAGCATATATACATAGGACAAAAACAAATATTACATAGGAAAAAATGAAATGTGACCTTTTACCAGTTACTGTTGTTTTGGACCCAAAGTACTTGTAGAGTATTAATTAGTTACAGGAGTTCAGGGAGAATTTCTATATATGAATGAATTTCCATCCTATTTCCAATCCTCAATTTGAGATTTTGCTCAAAGTAATAAAGAGGGCTAATCACTCGCATAAGAACCTAGAGAAGAGTTAACCTAAGCTGCCCACCTTCAGTATTTTTTTCAGTATAACAGCTCCTTAATTGCCTGTGTGAGAGATGCCAAAATGCCCAACCCAACTGATCCCAAAGGACTATTGATGGCACATATGGGAATGATATGATGTACTTGCTTTTGAATGACAGATTTCAGAGAATGATATGATGTACTTGCTTTTGAATGATAGATTCCAGGGCTCTCCTGCTGAATCAAGATTTTCAGGACTCTAATGTTTTTTAGAGCACACATATATTAAAATAACTTGGAGACCTTGGAAGCAGGATAAAATTAAAATAATAATTAAGGGAATGAAAAAGGAAATACAGTAAATACAAATCAGGTATCTTCATTGAGCCAACAGGAATCTGCTTTAACAATTACCTCAGTTAATTTTAAGGCAGCAATCACAAGGCAGAGCTTTAGAAAGCACAGTGCTTGATAAACACCAGTAAAAAAGTACAAAAAATGGAGTCTACATCTGGTGTTTACCTTAAATGAATACATGTATTTGAAGTAGGGAGCATCTGTAATCCTTAAGTAGCCTTTTAATACCAGATTTCTCAGTCACATCTCTGGAGCAGCCTTTTTTAAGCTACCTCTTGGACTTGAGTGACCATAGACTATTTGACTGTAGCGGAAAAGGAAGGCATAGTCTATATGCACTTTATTGGGAGTAAATTCATAACTTTTTTTTTTAGTAACATTTTTATGGACATTCTACTTACATACATAAAAGTGTACATCTTGATGAGTTTTCACAAATTGAAAGTAATCTTGTAACTAGTACCCAGATTTTTTTTAATTACATCACCCTACATGCCGCCTGAACTGCCTTCTAACCAACCCATTTCCTAAAACCCAGTGATTCCTAGAACATATAGTATTCTAGCAGCTTAGATTAGTTTGTCTTTTTCTTCTCCCAACATATTATAATTGGATTAAAACTTTATATTTTTAGTACAACTATTAAAAATTTTATGTACCTCCCCTGTTTTCTCTTGCTAAGGTTAACTTAGGAGGTATATGTCCCACATCATACACTTTTTACTTTTGAAAAAACTCAATAACAATGAATTTTCTGCAAAAGTAAATTTTGGAGACTTTTATTAACATTTGATTTTTTTTTTTTTTTTTTTTTGG